>NC_048427.1:13721749-13724910 GCF_013103735.1 Etheostoma cragini | reverse complement strand
CACACACACACACACACACACACACACACACACACACACACACACACACACACACACACACACACACACACAGTTCCTAGGTCTGCAGCAGAGGCCAAGAGCAAAGCTCCTGATTAAATAGTTTGGGAGCGTGCGTTGCTCAGCAGCTTTGAAGCCAGTCGCTGTGTTTGTCTGTTATCTGCTCCCGGGACAGAAGATAACGCAGTTAGACAGAGCTCAGAGACGGTGTTTACAAAACAGTCCGCAAGCCTGTCAAGAGGAATCCACGGTGATGTAGAAATGTTGCTGAGCAGAAGGCAAACCAGACGGTGATGACAGGGCCGATGTAGCTTTAAACCTGGATGTGCTTCTACCTGCTGCTGCCAGCCAGACACAACATAAAGCGCTTTGTGTAAACTTTGAATCGGCTCGTGGCTGTCCCTGTTTTTCATTTGATGTCTGTATGTTAGCGCAAGTTACGCGGAGACATGTTTTCTCACTATATTTCACAGATTCACAGCCTGACGTCAGGTTGCGTTTCTCCAAAAGTGGATTCTGTTTCTACTTATAGTATCCTTTGCGATCCCAACCACCATGGCCTAAACGCATACCCACATTCAAATGAATGGTTTGGTGTGAATGCAGCCTAACAATGCTGATCCATCTGGGGCGACATGACTGAAGCGTGGTGTCGCAACATCATACGTCCGTGGTTGATGCGCCATGCCCCTGACTTGCAGCTTTTCAAATTTCTGCTGCAAATTTCTATTTTTTTCAAATGCAGCGCCGCTTTTCCAGAATGCTATGCGTGCACGTTGAAGTTGGTTGACGTCAACCATGGGAATAAAGTGGAATGCCAAAGTGTCACACGGACATATGGACCACCACCGTTACAGCTGGAACACACCACACGCGCTAATGTCCCATAGATATGTGCCTGATCACCATGATCGGTCACATATCTCTCTCTCTCTCTCTCTCTTTCGGATAGAAAGAGACAGAAAAACTGAAACTGTGGTAATTGTAGCCTATATGTGGCGTGTTTGTGCGTGTGTGTGTGTGTGCGTTTTTGTGTTTCACTGCGAGTCAAGACAGTCAAAATCCCCATAAACCTGGCTGTTTTATTTTGAAACATGCACAACAACAATAGGGTCTTCCTGTATGTGAACACCTGCCTGGCTTGATACACATACTCACGTATCGCGGAAGAAATAGAGGAGACGCCGAAAGTTTACTTTGGCAGATTTCATTAGTTTTTATAATGGAGTACTGCACAAGTGTTGGTTTTATAAGGGTTGCCGAGATTTTCAGAAGACAAGTCACAGACATCCCACTTGGCATTTCATAATTAGAGCCGCAGATGTCACACACACAGCTCCCTTAATCACGCAGCAGAATTGATCATATTGCAAACTGTGTTGATGATGGACATAAACTGTTCTTCTTCCCAAATAATGATAAAATTATACAAAAAATGGCTGTTTGGGATTTGGGAACGCATATTTGAATGATAACGATACATTACTTGGGCTTACAAAATTCTTGGGAAATGGGAAAACCCCTAACCTTGATATAGCGTGGTGGCATATAACATAAAGCATTGTGGCCTATAACGACACATTGTTAACATAAGCAGAGTCATTGTGAGAAATAAAGGCAATAAGTCAGTAAGTCCCTTGTTGCTGTCTAACTCAAATCCCCTCTGTAGCTATAAAGGTGTCGATACCTCTCTGTCTGTGGCGCCTGTTAACTGGCTTATTGAGCGACAGCTCAATGCTCTGGATCTCCGAGTATGATGCATGGCGATGTGTGTGCGGGGTCCAGAGGGACCCGTGAGATGCCGCCGACACTGGGGTCATACAGCAGACCTGGTGAGCTGTGTGCTGCAGTCTACCGGCACCACATGTCAGGACATCAAGATGGATGTGAGATTTGCTCTGTGTCCACTGTCCAGAGGACGGAGCATAATTTAGCCCCAATGCTAAGTGACTCTTGTCCCACAGTTCGGTGTACTTGTTACTTTTCTGCGGGATGATGGTGGTTACAGACCACACAATCCTCACACAACATCTACTGGAAACAGCTACTGGTGAGTGATCTTGCAAGTAGAGGCTATTTTCTCTTAAAACATCAGAAGTTCAGGTGACTTAATTTTTGGAGATTTTACACATGTAAGTCAGTTTACTCATCATTTGGAATACTACAGCTAACCCTTACCCCAAACACATGGTGAGAAAAGAGTATGACGTACAACGAAGGCCCCAGGCTGGAATCAAACCAAGGACGTTGTTGCTGTGCGAAGTGGAAGGAGCTATTTTGGAGGCCTCTGGATCCCGGAAGTAAAAGCCTGATTTGTTTTTTTTTTCTCCCATAGACATATTTACGTGACTCACATATGGAGCTCTTCTACGGCTTGGATCGGGAGGAAAGTCTCCCAGTTAAATCATTACAGTGCCTTGCGAAAGTATTCGGCCCCCTTAAACTTTTCAACCTTTTGACACATTTCAAGCTTCAAACATAAAGATATACAATTTATATTTTTTGTGAAGAATCACCAACAAGTGGGACAGTGCAGTGGTCTGATACTCCTTCCATTTCAAAATGATCGCTTGCACAGTGCTCCTTGGGATGTTTGATGTGGGAAATCTTTTTGTATCCCAATCCGGCTTTAAACTTCTCCACAACAGTATTACGGACCTGCCTGGTGTGTTCCTTGGTCTTCATGATGCTCTCTGCGCTTTCAACAGAACCCTGAGACTATCACAGAGCAGGTGCATTTATACAGAGACTTGATCACACACACAGGTGGATTCTATTTATCACCATCAGTCAATTAGGACAACATTGGATCATTCAGAGATCCTCGCTGAACTTCTGGAGTGAGTTTGCTGCACTGAAAAGTAAAGGGGCCAAATAATTTTGCACGCACCACTTTTTAGTTTTTTATTTGCTAAAAAAGTTTAAAATATCCAATAGATTTCGTTCCACTTCACAATTGTGTCCCACTTGTTGGTGATTCTTCACAAAAAAATAAATATGTATATGCAATATTATTAACTGGTTAGAAATGATCTGGTTCTATAATTACAACGTCAAAGGTACAAGCCTGAGCAAAGTAGAGAAGGTAATTCTGACACCCAAAGTGCAAGAAACATTCAATCACAGAGCTTATGATCTGTCAA
>NC_048427.1:13721090-13721739 GCF_013103735.1 Etheostoma cragini | reverse complement strand
CCCCCCCTTTAAAGAAGCTGTTCTATAATTTAGCTTTAAATTAAGAATGCTACAGTCCGCAGCATCTATCTTTCTCTTTATCACCAGTGGCCCTTTTATGGGGAAACTCACCACCCTCATAATGTACCTGTTTCTTTTTTTGCGCGATGCTCCACATGCTCTCCCTCCCTCTCTGGTCTGGAGTCGTGTGGTAGGGCCTCATCTTGAATAGAAATATTAGAATCTAAATGAAGTTACTCATACTGTACTATACTGTACTTCTCATAGCTAAAAAACACCTTAAAACAACTGACCACAAACTAGTGCGCCCAGCTGATTTGTCATGGACTCTGGTTGCACTCAATGATTCTGGTTGAGATATGATATTTAACTACTATTTATGATACATATACATACATATACACTACCGTTCAAAAGTTTGGGGTCACCCAAACAATTTTGTGTTTTCCTGAAAAGTCACTTATTCACCACCATACATTGTGAAATGAATAGAAAATAGAGTCAAGACATTGATAAGGTTAGAAATAATTATTTGTATTTGAAATAAGATTTTTCTTTACATCAAACTTTTCTTTCGTCAAAGAATCCTCCATTTGCAGCAATTACAGCATTGCAGACCTTTGGCATTCTAGCTGTTAATTTGTTGAGG
>NC_048427.1:13691789-13720990 GCF_013103735.1 Etheostoma cragini | reverse complement strand
AAGTTATCTTCATTGAGAAGTACAGTGCTTTTCCTTCAAAAACAAGGACATTTCAATGTGACCCCAAACTTTTGAACGTTAGTGTATATACACACATACCGGTTTGGGGTCACTTTCAAATTTCCATACCACTCCATTATAGACAGAATATCATCTGATCTGAGTGAGTGGCTGATCTTTAATGCAATATTTACATTTCCCATTATCAGCAACCATTCATCCAATGTTTAAAAGGCACATGCTGTTCACTAATCTGATATCATTTTTTTTTAAACTAACTGAGAAAACATTGGAGAAATATTTGGCAATTATGTAAGCACATAATGTAATCTGAAAACTGCTGCCCTGGTTAAAAAAACAATCTCAGCTGGTATTCTGTCTATAATGGAGTGCAGTGGAAATTTCTAAGTGATCCCAAACTTTTGACCGGTGGTGTGTGTGTGTGTGTGTGTGTGTGTGTGTGTATATATATATATTGTATATATACAGTATGCATTAAAGAACAGTTACAACTTAACTACTACAGCTTGTAAAAGTGAAGACTTGGCTATTCAAGAGTGCCCAGATAGCTCAGTTGGTAAGGCGAGCGCCCACATATAGATGTTTACTCCTTGATGCAGCGGGCCTGGGTTCGACTCCAGACTGTTTAAAACAGGCTATTAGTTAGACAAGGGCTTTCATGGTGTTCTGATTTTATGTTTTCCTTGTATTCTTATGCCTTCTATTTATCATATTACAATAACGTAGTAAATAGTACAGCACTTTGTGATTTCTATCAGTGAAAAGTGCTATATAAATTAACTTTCCTTACTTAAGTTTTTTACTCAATCCCCAGTTTCTCAAATGCTCTGTGAACTGGAACTTTTGGGGTTCGCCCCACACATAAAATAATTAATTCGCCATGCTATGCACAGCTAAGACGCAATATACTTTGCATTTATTGTTAAATGAAAAAAATGTTTTTAATGAGTTATTAGTCTAATCTTACATGAAGAAAATGCTTCTAATGAAATAGGCCTAGTTCAGATTAAATAAATAATGTAGCTGCCTGCTGACAGTTTTAATCCCAGCTCAGCAAAGTTGCTGTTCTCTTAGCTGCTACCTTAAGCTTCCTCTCACTTCTTTAGTCGTCTTTGTTGTGACTTAAGCACACAAAAACTATCATTAAGATATTCATTTAAACAAATGATAATTATTACATTTTACCTTGTTACATTAACGTATTACATTAACCAATTGGGACATTCATTTATCTCATAACAAAATAAGCGACTTCTATCAGCTTTCACTGACTTTACATCTGCCTGTTGGTTGAACTCTCTTGCAAAACATTGACTGTAAACAATGTTTATTCCAGCATGATCCAAGAGAACACTCCATCACATCCCTGAGCCCCTCTTTTCCGAGTCTTTTCCCTACAGCGCGCACACTAATGCAAGTTAACGGACGTAACGTGGCTGCGTTAGCCTGCTGCTAATGTCATTAGCTTTGGTTGTTAACTTAGCATTATACGTTAATATGGCAATACAACGTGATGCAAACGTTAAAGCTAAAGCGGCACATTATTCGAAGTTCAAGTGGATATTTTTTTACTTACAGGTCATTATGTCCGTAACTTGCAAACTCACGTGAAGGCCGAAGGGCTTAATTACGCCACTTTCACATGCGTTTCTCCCGTGGATATATTATCCAGAGAACGGGTGCTCCGTGTTCGGGAATAGAAACAAAGTCACTTGACTGAGTGGGGGCAGAGGGCATGGCTGAGGGCATCATAAATTAACACAAGAATGATATGGCAATTTAATTTGATTTAACGTTACTAATGATGAGGTTATCATATCGATGCAGCCACAACAGGAGAAAGAAAGAAGGAAAGATAAACAAAAAGAGGGGCAGCTGAGCCAATTAGAGCATAGAGCTGTTTCCCGGGCAACAATAACCCGTATGTGGCAGATCCGAAGTCAGATCTGCTAGGATGGTCGACGTAGTAGCCTACCTGTGCACAAAAGGTGTAAGCTAATATATAGACCATGCTGTTTAGAAAATTGATTTTACAATCTGCAGCTTAACTAAGTTAGTTTTTACTTTTGGTTAAATTCAGCTTTCAGCAGAGCTGCTGAAAGTGTCAGAAAGAGTAAGCCTTGACTGCAATAGGCTATAATACAAATCTCAGCCACTGCTGCAATCATCATGGCTAATCATTTTTAAATGAACTATTCTAACTTTATGTAAGTGCAAGACTTAAACCGCTTTAAACTTCAAATTTGACACCCATTGCTGAGTAAAGACTACTAAACAAGTGAATGAACAAATAAAAAAGACCACATGGAAACATCTCTTCTTCACTTCTCTGCACAAGTACTTTTACACTGACCCAAATTTTATTTTTAAGGGGAAATTGCATCCATAACATTTCATAATTTTGCACCCATGTAACCCTATGCCCTAACCCAACAAGTATACATGGGGAAATTCATGAAAGTATTAGAGGTAGCCTACGTTGTTGACATCAGAGACACAACCTGCTGCCCACAGAAGCTAAGCTAAGCCTTTGTGCACATTGCCTTTATATCACATACCTTTGAATGAAAGCAAATTCACTAGCATGGACCACGCCACAACCATGTGTTAGTTAAAGATTTAATGAACATTATGAATGTGCAAATGAACATTATGAATGTGCAAAATTGATGTGGATGTCGTCTGATGGCTGGTCTGGGAGGATGTGGGATGACCGGGTGGAAGAGACTCAGGATGGGGGTTCCATCTCAGAAGCAGTTTTCGCCCGAATAGTTTACAGACCCCCAGACGGTACCTAGAAAAGACAAGAGAGAGAAGTGCAACAAGAAGGGAAGATGGATGAAGGAGAGGGAAAGGGAGGGTGGGTCAAGCAATCAGAGACAAAATGGAGATTAGACTAGTCTTCCTGTTGGACAGGATGCCACTTACATGCCCCGATGCTGGTGTGGTAAAGCTTTCATTGTGTAGAAGTTACCCCTATGAATAGGCATGTATACATGAATGTTTCATGGTTTAATCTTAATCTAGATCTAGAGAACAGCGCTCCACTGTCCAATAACAAAACCATAGAGTGTGTGTGTGTGTGTGTGTGTGTTTTGGCACAACATCCTGCTCTAATGTGCCTTAATAACAATGATGTCACCCACCTGTTTTTTTGGCTCAAGGGCCGCAATGACTGATGGGACAATTTTGACTAATCATTTTATCTGATCAGCAGCTCATGAGCTGAAACCCAAAGAAAATGTGAAAAGTCCTCTATTCCAAAATACCCCGGGGGTTTATCCACTTTGAGCATAATGGTACACCAGAGGGTTTTCCACACAGATTCTCTAAAATAATGTTTATCAAGCCTGTAAAAGTGTTTGTTTTGTAAAGCATTTACTTTTGTAGAAAACACTAATTTGCTTTCATTTACCCTTTCAATCATTTTGTGTAAAGGGGAGTTCCACCTGAACTGTTCACTTTTAATGGAGGATTCCCCTGTACAGCTGAGAAAAGGAAAGGTGTGGGTCCTTGAATGCAACAGTGCAATGGAAATTACCTTTAAGAAGTTGCAGCTGTCCTCTGATTACCTTTCTCTTTATAACATTGTGTGTATAGGTCTTTTATGCTTACGCAAACATTTCCCCCAATTGAATCAAACATTACACCCCCTGTTTAAAACGTCTCAGAGCAGCTGGGTTAATGCAGGGCCCATGTGACACAGCATCGTACTGCCAGCCCTCTGCAGAGATTCAGTCCTAACCTCAATTTCAGTGGTACAAAAAAGGTGAGGTATTGAGTTTACACTGCATTGAGAAAAGACTTCTCTTCTGTAATTTATTTTCATTCCATCAACATGAAACCCCAAATGCTGTTGAGTCATGCAGCGTGTAATGTCAGTGATAAGAAAATAAATTAGCGCTGATGTATTTGTTTTGTAGTTCAGCGTGAAAAACACAGAGGAAGCATTTTATGAACCGCATCTGCGTGCAAATCAGTTGGTATAGTCAACATATTTGTGGTCCAGACACATGCCACTTTGTTATTGCCAAAACAGTGGTTTCCTGGGAAATAGAATAGTAAATCACTGACAGGAAGGTGACTATCATTCACCTAAATCAACCTGAAAGGAAAAACAATTGAGCACCGTCTCGAGGTGTGTTTTCTTTACCCTACGGATAACATTATGTCATTAAAAATATAGCCAGGTGTCGAGTCAGGCAACGAAATAAATAAATAAAAAGAAAACCAGTAGAAGGAACGCTCAGTCTCTGAGTTAAAAAAGTAAAATACAGCAACAGGTTTTAACCATAGTGGTGTCACTACCTGATGTGAGTCAATTGTAAATGTGAGTTGCACATGCTCAGATTTAAACGGTGTACGGCATAACGTGTCATACTGAAATTTGTGAAATCCATAAAATAATAAACGTTTCTCGTTACAAACAATAATAGAAGTTGAAAATCATTTAAAAAACATTATAGCTATCTATGATTGTTTGATTGCTAACGTTAGCTCAAAACGCTCTTCAACTGACAGCCTTTATTTTGATTGATTGCTAACTTGTAGCTCACAGTTAATGATCTTCATTGTGTAGGTCCATTTTTACCGTATTGACATTTCAGAAGTCTCTTGTTAGCATCTTGTAGGCAACTTGTCGAAAAGCGACGCATGCGCGAATCACATCTGCACTCGACTCACTCCGGGTAGTGACAGTGGCATGAATGAATCTTCACACAAGTACAGAGCTGAGACTGGCGGGAAATAACTGAAAGAACAAAAACATGTGCAAGGACACAAAAACATACACACACACACACACACAAACATATACACACGGTCATGTTGCTAGCTAGCTTACAGCTAACACTTTACAGTTGGAAAGCTAATGTGGGAAGCATGGCTGAAGTAACCTAGCATCAATGAAGAGTGCTAATCCCTAGCTCAATACTGTTTTAAAATAAAACATTTTTCTTGATTTTAGATATCAATATTTCCACATTGGCTGAATGTATTGTAACAGACTGTGTTAACTCTTTCCTAGTTATTGTTAACTATAACTGTTTCCTGCTTATTGAGGGACATTACCTTATTTTTACTATTCAAACTACATTTAAAAAACACCATCTCCCTTTGTTCTTTCGCAGATCAAACAGATAGCCCTCACCAATCCCACAATGTTAGGTTATATCAAGTACAGACCCTAGGAACATAGGACACTAGGCACATGAGGACGACCCCATGAAGGACATGTTAACATTGAAAAACATCAAAATTACTAGGACATACCTAGCCCTAATGCAGCAAACCTCACACAGACCAACGTAATAACAGTGCAAGATGATCCAAGGGTTGTTTCTTTTATTTAATTATAGTTCACCTCACTTATCAGCTGTAGCAATCACAGTATAATCTGCCTTAATTTGTCTTATGCTTATCAGACATAGACACTCCTGCACAATTTGAGGGGCAGAGGACAATATTCAAACGCTGCAAAGCTGTGGGTTAGATTCCTAGCAGGACCACCTTGCTATAACTGCACGCACTCCTAGTAGCATGCAGTAAGGCAGCTTGGGTAAAAACATCCACCAAATGTTAAAAGAATAAACTGCTGAGTGTTTGCCTGCCAAGACACCATAAGGAAGGAGGAAATTTACTCAGCCATAGCAAGCTCAATGCAAGGCCAGGCTTCTCCACCACACCAAGAGCTAAAATACATTTTGAGTACCTTTGGCAGCGCGTGCAGAAGCGCAGTTGGATGGATGTGGAGTGGTGCTCCACAATATTCAAATTGTTGATGCTGAGAGTTCAACGACATCTATGACTGTTATGATGACCTCTTGTAATTGCACACTACAAGAAGTGATGTTTTGAAAGAAAATATGCTTCAAACTTTACTTGTCTGTGGTCAGACCATGAGACCAATAAAATGGAGGATAGTGTGTGTCTTTGTGTGTGTGTCCGCATGTGTGAATGCTGTACGCAAAGGTAGTGTGTAAGACATCAACGCATGCCATAACAAAAGGTGAAAAGAGACTTGTGAAATGTGTGTGACATCCAAGAGCAATGTGTTCATTGGCACACACATCTGTGTGTGCATGTGTGTGTGAGTGTGTGCTTCCTTTGTAATGACACCAGGCAGCCAGGCTACTTTTTTGAAACTCATAGCCTTTGCCAACCACTGTAGCCCAGAGAATATGGCCTGCAGCTGGGCTACAGAACGAGCCTAAGTCCCTGTTAGCTACTGAAACAACCAATATTCATAATTAATGCGAGACAACAAACATAAACATACAGCTTGTGCTCATATGCAGCAAGCCCTTACACATGCAGGTAGTGGGTTACACCACATACAAAAACCACAGATAGTATCACTTACTGTATTCATTTAACATCAGACTTATTGGAGAGGAGTGAAAGGGATCCAGCAGGATGTCAGCTCCATCTATAGGTCCGTCTGGGGAACAAGAAAAATGGTCCCTTCTATTTTTGCATTAGGTTAGTACTGTTACAGTGGAATTTTACTGCTATAGTAGGCAGAAGTAGCTCTGAAATTAATAATTAATCATACTGTTGGTAACAAAGATCTGTTTAATCTATAACAATGCATCATGCTTTAAATGTTCATATGTTTGGAATGTAACATTTATCATATTGCCCTCTGAATTGGATTTAATTAAAAGTTTAAAGCATCATTACATGTATTTTACAAGGTTACGTAGACTTGAGGTTACCCCGCTGCATTTAAATCACAAAAGACAAGAAAAAATCTATCAAACTATAATTTATTGTTTGTTCTTTCAGGTGAGCATCAATATCCTGTATGGAGCATCCATGTGCAAAATTTGCATTTGTCCACTAAACTCTAAACTCTAATGTAAGCTTTTCAAAATAAAATGCAACTGAACAAAAGTTGTGAGACATTGACTGCTTTTGCATTTTCGTATTCTTTTCATGTACAATGGCTTAGAGTAAATAACAAAAGGGGAGAAAGAAATGATTAGTTTTTTTGCTGTGGCATTATCTTGAAATCAACAAACAAAACAGATATCAAAGAGCAGACTGACGAAAAAATGGGAAATTCTTCACTGCATAGATAATATGGTTACATTCGGCCTTGGGAAGTAAAATGGAGTAAAAGATAACAGCAATAAATTCCTCATTCCTTGCTAAAATGATGTAAATCTGCTGATAAAATTATAATCCCGGAGTTCAGATAATTTAAAATATGAGGTATTCCAGTAATGTAACATTTGTTTTCCATAAAGGAATATTTGCAGAGGTGTGGTCCTTTCACAGTGTCACAGGCTGGTCAAAGATTCCTCAGTGGACAGGATGTCCCTGCCGGGCCTTTGTCCCGTCCACGTCACCCACTGACCCGACCGGTTCACTGGTCCAGGACTGAGCAGCAGGTACAGCAGCCAGAGTCAAAACTCACTTACACCTCGCTCTTTACTGCTTGTCCTTGCCTGGGAGTGAGACAAATGAGAAATACACTAAAATGCTGAGTCATACGAAAATAGCTGAATGTGTAGTGTTAGCAGCAGAACGTTGCATTGATGGTGAGTGGACAAGTTGGGAAAGAGAGACACAAACTTTTGCTAGTTAAACTCATGTCACAAATATTAAATATAAAGGAAAATTTCTGAACACGTTTACTTAAGCTTTATGTAACTTACTTTAAATATTCTGTTGATTATTATTATTATTATTAATAATACGATTTCATAGAAAAACATTTAATCTACCTCTAAAATATCATGTAATGGTCAGTGACAACATTTTTTTCCTTCTATTCAAGTCATTTTACTCTGGAAGTATTACTTTCTAATAAAAAGGTAAACATATGCCACTGTAGGAGAAATAGTGTTTTCAATGCAAATCCACTTTTATCAACCATCGAGAGAACCTTCTTTTTTCATTCTTCTGGTAGATTTATATCCACCTGGTAATAATGCTGATAATCATCCTGTAATATAGTGCAGTACATACCACTATATAAGTGGCCATTCCGCATTATAAGTACTTTTACCTTTGTTATTATGCTGTTAATACTTACTGTATTTTTACTTCCCTATGCTTTTTTTCCTTGTAATGGAATATTTTTACAAATATGTATTCAAACTCTTACTGAATACGCCATCCAAACCTGCCAAAATTTCAGTGAATCACAAAAAAACACTTTTTCACTTACTACCTGTCATATTAAGCCATGTATTTTGATTTTTGGATTTACGCCCTTTGCCCCAGAGAAAGCGAGGTGAAAGTAATTCCATTTATGCTTTCTGCACACAAAAAAAACCACATCAAAATATAACAGAATCCCAGAGTTATTGTTGTTGCACAATAAAACAATGTAGCAATGCTGATAAATATTTTTAAAGAAAATGTATTTGCTGTGATCTATAAAATCAGTCAAATAGATAGGAACTTGCACTTCTGGATATTGCACATTTGCTGAATTGTAGTGTTATGGCACAATCACTCATATCTGTGTTGATCTTACCTTTGTTGGGGACAAACTTGAGCGAGTGACTGAATATTCAAAAGCGTGAGACTCCTTCCCCTGGGCCGTCGTTTACAAACTCATGGCCTAGCCCGCTGCCACACTTCCCACACAGGACCTGCGTACGCGACACACAATCACATCAACCTCCTGGGTCACAAGCAATAGGATGTTGCTGTTCATATGTTCATATGTTCATACTGTTCATTTTGTAATATAATAACCTAATACTATTCATCCCAGTCTCCTTTGCACTATTCTCCACATTTAAATAATTGTATTGAACTCTTCATTGCACTCATGCCTCTATATTGTTCCTGTTTATAGTATGTATATATTGTGTATATATATTAGTGTGAATATTTTGTTTTGGTTGTTTTGTATGTGTAAGTGAGCAACGATGCTCCAAAGAAAAATTCCACGTATGTGTCCTCATTTTGATCCGTGTAAATGATGCAGCAGTAAATCAAAGAGGGCCCAGGAGACTCTGACCTTGTAGGCAGTGAGAGACTCCATCATCCTGGTGACGCTGTCCTCTGTGATGGTGTCGGTGAAAGCCGGCCAGGGAGACGAGTGGGCGAACTTGGACCGGCTGGAGAACAGCGGGTGGTTACACTTGGAGCACACGTACATACCTGCGAGGGACAGTGACTTATGAAGTCATCCCACTGTTTCATTTCCAAGCTGAGAACCAAACTTAAACAAAAAAGTAATAGTGCATTGAAGCCAAAGGTAAAACTGAGGAGTCCACATGATTGTTAAAGGAATAACACAAAAACAACTTAGTGAATTCATTGTTTTCTTATTCTTCTGTCATTTTTCTTTGAAATTTTCAATATATGTCAACTGAATAATCTGAGTCTGAAAAATCACACTTTGGTTCAACAGCTGAAAACGTGTGTCAACACAAAGGCCATAATATGTGATGAAGTCACAATTAGGGATGCACAAATTAATTGCAATTGTATCAAAATCGCAATATGGACTAGTGTTATATTTAAATCCCAAATGGCAAAATATGTGCCAAACCATTCAGTGTGAACCATTGTGGTGCTGCAGAGATGTCCCGGCCTGCAAATCGCATCCTATGCAGACTAAAGAAAAAAATATTTGTTTGGTGCAAATCCTCAGAAAAAAAACCACACTATAATCATTTTAATTTCTTTCATTGTTAGTAATTTTCAATGAAAATGAGAATAATGATACAAAAAGCATCATTTCCTCCAATATCGTGAATCATATCGCAATCGCACTACCATTCAAAATAATTTCAATTTTCCTCAGATCATGAAGCCCTATCACAAAATGATTTATATTAAGCAGTCACAAGACAAAAAAAAAGGTTGGAAACACTGTAAAGGTCATTTTACATAATTATAGCTATATTCATGTGAAATGACCCTGTACTTGTACACGTTGATTTCAGCATAACAGAAACAAAAACACTGCTGTGTCATACCACAATCATCAACAGCACTTTTTTACAATTATTATTATTTTTATTACTAGTAGGCCTCCTTCGACTTCGATTCCCTTAAATCTTACAAATCTGAAATGTGGGATAATAAAAAGTAGGCTATGGCCAATAATGCCTGACGTGCCCCTCCTCTATCACACATTAGTTAAATAATACTAATTGTCCATTAAAAGTGGTTAATTTGAAGACAACCCCAGGCCGGACATAAAAAGTAAATGTTAATTGTATCCTGTATAATCCCGACTAACAGGGAGGCGGGTTACATCACAGAACAGCTCTGAACAGTTAGCGCGTGCTCACCTGGTTTGAAATGATCTTTGAAGACCTCCCCGCCGGAAAAGTGACAGAAAGACATGCTGTGTCTGCACGGATCAGCTGAAGGCCAAATGACTCTCTTTCTGGTTCAATCTTTTTGTGTTTTTTTCCAACGGCAGCGACAGAAGATCTTGTCGGGCTCTTCTGTTTTTTATCCTCTCGCGTGAAGAGATCCTGGCTGGAGATTTAACTGGAGCTCCGCCCACTGCGCTTACCCGCATTCACAATAGATGGCAGTGTCGGACAACAGGAGTGCACGTGGACGCACGGTGCTCCATGGAGGCGTTTTACTGGCCATAGCAGTAGTTTGGTCACACACTGAATGGAAAGTTTACCCTGACACTAGGGTGACCAGATGAGAATGGGTAAAACGAGACGGGGAGGGGGTGACGTGAGTTTAAAAAATTATTGGTATTTTTTATGCAAACCTGAAAATACAAATTAAAAAGTTAGCTCAGCAGCAGCTATTTTAGCATACATGGCCATCCTCCCGCTTAAAGAAGGAGGAGACCAAAGTCTAAGGCTTACTACTATCACTAACCTATGTGTAGTTTCCTGCTAGCATGCAGCCTCTCCTTCCTACACAAGGGGGTAAGCCTCTCCTCTCTAAGGGTAGCTTCTATGGCGCCATTTTGATGCTACCAAGCCATCACCCGTCGTTAGCATTGCATTGACTGCCATTCATTTTGGCGCCACTTTGACCACGAATAACTTTACATTGAAGCATTTAAAGACTCTATTTGTCTGTTGTTTATTTCTAAAGAAACACAACGGTGTATAAAAGGCTTTATCACCCTGTAGCTCTTCTCAGTTATGGGTCCGTAGCAGACCTTTTTGTAAAAATAGGCTAACGATTGTGTCATAACCACCTGACTTACTGTCTTACAGTAGAGGAATCACCTTATAGTACAGGGTAAGCTATACCTACGCTTTTAGTCTGTCACATTTGACAGATAAAAAGAAATAGTGTGAATTTATTTTAGTTAGCAGTTGCCATCTCAGAGAAATGACTCCATCAGCGGTATCAAGTATCAGGCAGGTATCAAGAGCACAATTTATAAATTAAACACAGACTTCCATCATAAAATTAAATGTCCTTTTCATTTTCTTTATTATTATTTTTTTATCTTCACTAACTTCACTTTTAGGTACACAGAGAAATACTCTCTTTTGCAGGAACACCCTGATCAAATTCAGTTCATTTTAGGTATAGTATCAAATCATAACATCAGTTATCTCGACACACTTTACAGATAGAGTAGAGTAGAGAGAGTAGGTCTAGACCACACTCTAATATACAAAGACCCAACAATTCCAGTAATTCCCTCAAGAGCAAGCATTTGTGTGACAGTTGTTTAGGAAGAAACCTTGGACAGACCCAGGCTCTTGGTAGGCGGTGTCTGACATTCACACCTGGAAGCTGCCCAGTACGACCACAGTCTGAGCAGCGCCACTGGAGCAGTTGGGGTTAGGGGCCTTCCGAAAGGTTACCTCAGTGGGGGTAATGAGGGAGGTACACTCCCCACCCAGACTTTATCATGTCGGTCTGGCAATTGAACCGACAGCCTCCCGGTCACAAGCTCGCTTCTCTAACCTTTAGGCCACCGCTGGAGTTTCTGTCCATTGCAGGTCTGTGTCCTTTATTCATACTTGCAGTAGTGCTTCAGTGCCTCTGGCAGCTCCAGCCAGTCAATGGCCATCCTGTGGACAATGTGCTTCTGGATGGCCTTCCTACACAACGTCTGCAAGGACGAGACTGAAGCAAAAGAGAAAGGAGACAAAAAAAACACAAAAGACTGGATAAGCAGATGAGATATTAAGGTTGACATGGACAGGTCCGTTGGCCAGAATGAATTAAATAAAAGATTTAAAAAAACGTTAACACTTCTTGTTGGAAAGTCAATCAAACATCCACAAAAAGATGCAAAATGATTATTGCAAAGAGACACAATGTGACTACAAAAGACTCCAAACATATACACAGAGACTCAAAATGAGCACAAAGAGATGCAAAACACCTTTAAAGCTATAGTGCATAGTTACTGCCGCCCCCATGGAGAATACTAATGACAACAAACTGTAGGCGTGTCCACATAATACAAGCCATTAGTGACCGTGCCCCCCCCCCCCACGCAGTTGCTAGTAGCCAAGGAGAATTAAAAAAAAACATGATGAACTCTTAAGAGGAGGTAATTATCTTGCGTTTTTGCGTGGGAAAGCCATCGGACGCCACAATCTTCTTAACACAGCCGTACTGAGAAATACAGAGACGGTTGTGTGGAGCTGATAGTCTTAATTAGCTTTGTAGAAACTCATTTGGTAACGGCTTGAATGTGACAGACAATCATTAACATAAAAATGTTATGCAGTAAAGCTTTAAAGAGCCTCAAACTGACCCCAAAGAGGCCCAAAACGACTTCAGGCACTCTAAGTCGTTTTTGTCTCGAGCCCTTTGTTTTACAATCCACCCATGATTAAAAGTATCACCGTGACGCTTACATCCGTACTCCACCTGGACAATTCGGACACACTTAGTAGCAGCAAAGACGTCCACCACAGCATGGAGAGGCTGGGTGGAGGGGATCCCCTTTGCAGAAGCTCCCATGTCCTCACCGTTGATGACCATGTGCATATCAGCCAGGTCTTGCCCTTTAAGCACATACAGTACTCCTATCCGGCTGCGTCTGGCCGTGGGAGGCAGGCAGTTGGTTTTATACAAGTCATCTAAAATGTGGCTGTAGCGCCCGGGCCTGCTCCGACCCACCAGCTTGTCTCTGGGGATCCGAACATTCTCAATGTGCAAGTGAGAGTCAGTGAAGAAAGTCTTTGGTTTGTTGTTGTTGTTGCCTCCTCCTCCATCTCCCTCGCCTACTGCTCCATCTTCAACCTCCCCTCGCCCAAGCCTCCGGCCCCCAGCCAGTCCTCCGTCTCCAGCCTCTTGACCCCCTGCTCCAGAATCCTCTACGATCTTGTTATGGTTGCGAGTAATGGCAAAAATCCAGCTGTCCCCTGAGTCTGTCAGGTCTGGGATGGAGTATTCAGGTACCACCTCTAAGCTCCTGGGGTCCTTGGCAGTCAGGCCGACTCGGAGGTGGCCGCACCAGCCCAGCTCCTTATCCTCGATCTCTATGAGAAAAATCTCCCCGGGCTTCAGAGGCCGTTTGCTGAAACACACACCATTCGCGAAGCTCTCCACCCGGGTGGCCTGGGTTCCTGAGTAGTCCAGTCGGACATTTGTACCATGGATCGGGTGGAATTCCATGAACTGATCAGGAAAGGGCTCCATTTGCAGTTGGATAGCTGTAAAAAAAACACAACAAACAGACACAGGCTTACTGAAACCAATCAAATAGTCTTGCAGGAGTGAACTATTGCGAACCAACACGTGGTCATCGTAGAGACACGACCACTTGCAGTGCCACATAGAAATAATCCTGCTCTGCTTATCTGTGGGCCACTCAGGGAAGCTTCTGGTAGAAGGCTATTTTTGAAGTTGCACATGTCAACAGATGGCAAGGTATGTGTTTGTGAGTGTGTGTGTGCGTGTTGCGAGGGGGGGGGGGGGACATGCACATGCCCACAGTCACTCACAGACATTGCAGTGGGGTTAAAGGGAGCAACAAAACCCCCTGGGCCCCTGCACCCATTCATTTTCACAAACCCATGTGCTGATGTAATAGCTGCATAATTATCATAATACCATATGCCATGGAGATGTGTTAAACAGCATGCTTTTCATAGCTGCACTTTAAATATATTCATGCAATGCAATATACGGTCTGGATTTCATTCTTATGTAAAGCAGCAATTAAAGTCATGTATCAGGATAGAAAGGGCTGTGGGGATTTATTATGATAATGGCATTATAGCATAAGAATATGAAGAGGAGTTATATTTAAACCTTCAGCAGATTTTTTATTCATTATATATGAGTTTTCTTGCACCCTGTGTCACTTTGTGCTGATTCACATCAGTTCATATCATTTCAGTCTAAAGGTATCACTCATTTTAATCGGTTCATATTAATTATATAGTAAGTTTAAAGATTATTTTTTGGGGTTTTTCCACCTTTCATTTTTGACAGGTCCAGAAATGGTCACAGGTCAGATTCAATCCCTGGACCTCTGCATCGAGGTATAAACCTCAAAGTACATGTGCACCCGCTTGACCACTGATCCAACCTGGCCACATTATACATTAAGTTAATTAGGAGCTATAGTACAAACCTAAATTCTTACATAACATGTCTACAACCAATTCTATGCATGAGGGACAGAGATCACTGATGGGGGGGCTTTAAAATGAGCCTACATACCGGTAATAAAGAGAAATAGAAACAAAAACAGGCTCAGCCTCGTCAGTGTCCATCATCACTATGCAGGTGTCAGGATTGGAGCTCTGAGGGAAGCTGTGAGTAAAAGATGGATGCTGCAAAAACCTCTAAGAGTTTGATGCGCTGGTCTGCATTCAGCTGCAGCATCTTCTCGACCAGATCTAGGAATATAGATGCTGGTTCACAGTCCATCTTCATCGCTGCACAAGACACTGGAGATGGAGGTATTTTGTCTCTTGAGCTCATAATAAAACTGCTCTGTTTTTTAAACTGCTGTCTGTTAAGTTTCCATAGTCCAGCACATAGTCTGCTGGCTGGCCCTAAGTCTCCACGGTGAAGCTCAGCACGTCATAATCCATCTCCCCGGGATAGAGTGGGCAGCCGGCAGCCTGTTCTGGAGCTCCAATGCCCAAAGACCACATGTTGATGGCCTCAATAAATAGAATATGCAGCATGAGCTGCAGTGCTCTGTGCCAGGTGGGACAGTGCAGCACACACCAGGACAAAGTCAATAAGTTTGACTTTCAGTGGCTGCTGCTGGTGGCCCACATTGTCTAGTCTGAGGTCAGCATATACAGGGTCGCAATTACACCATGGGAAGAGCCTGGTTGTTTCTGTCTTCCATACAGGCTTTGACCCGGGCGCTTAAAGTTATGATCGAATGTGATATTATTTGAAGAAAAAGCCATTTCTCCTCACAATGTCGCCGACAGTCAGTGTGAATTCATATTTCAGTCCTCTTTTCTACATATACTGGAGTGACTGTAAAACTGTGTAAGGCTTCCACTGTGAGGATGTAAAAGATTGTGAAACATGTCAAATTTCCAGTAAATCCAATAATTTCCACTCCAGGCTTTTTGAAGGTATTTGCCATGTTGGGGCCCTGGGTACTTGGTTTTTCTATCTCCTACTTAGAAACAAATAAATGAATTTATTGACATGAAGGCAAATCAGCAAAGTGTAATCCTACAAAGGCAGCAGTAGGGGGGCAACATTACATAGATTTATCGATTGAATTCCCAACGATCTAATATGATCGATGCAAATTGAAAATATCGACACAAGTATTCACACTTTACTGTCTCTTCTATTATCTTTATATTCTACCTTTTACCAAAATAAGTAATACTTTGCTTTTTTAATTTAAATCTCTGGAAGAGCTCAGTAGTAAAATGGTTAACTCTGTTGCAAATATTGCATGGTATCCCTAAGAATCAATATAATATTGTACCTTTTGATTTGTGATTTACACCCCTAGGCAGCAGATAATGAAATAGGAATAATAGAGGATGTTCTGTAAATAAAGGCCCACTTTACTTTCCCATAAATGGTCCTGGCGATATTTTCATCATGCAGCTACAGTGTTCAGGAACTCCTCCACTCAGTGATGGAGGGGGGGTTTTGTCTTTCACCCCAGCTGCAGCCTGCACACCACAACCCTGATCTTTATTTTGTCATTTCTAGGGCTTCTGGTGTGTTTTAAGAGAGAGAGAGAGATGCGGGTGTCAATTATTGTATCCTCTTCTTATCTTTTCATTGTTACCGGAATATTTAAATGTATTCACCATTGGAAACAATATTGAAGAAAATAGGCGAAAAAAGTACACACTAATTAGTAATGATTTGGATACTATAAATTATAAATTGAGTATAGTTTTTGTGTGCTCACCAAAATAGAAAATAACACTATAAAGCCTACTCAGCCAGAACCTTTGCTGTTGCTATGTTGTGCGTTTGTACAATTAGACAACACCCTGGATGCACAGTTGTGTGGGTGAGTGTTGTGTGTCTGTTGGGGCTGCAGGACTCTTAATCTGGATTATCATACAGCGTGGCCATGCTTTTCATAATCAGTTTGGCGAGCTGTGATTCTCGGCAGCGCATGACACATCTGGATGCAGCAGGCAGTCGGTGAAGGCGTGCGTGTGGAACTGTGTGTGTGTGTGTGTGTGTGCGAGAGATAGAGAAAAGAGAGAGAGAGAGAGAGAGCGAGAGAGAGAAAGAGAGAAATAGAGCGTGTTAAGACTCCTCCGTCTGTGCTCCTTGTGCACACAAATGGAGAGGGAACCAGCAGAAGACATCCCTGACCGGCGGGTTTAGTCACATTTCCGTGCACAGCAATATTTTTCATGTAAGTAATATGTTCCTCCTCTCTATTCATGTTGCCATTCTTTTTGTGGTTGTTGCAAAACATCATCGGTGCTGCCCACATTTGCTGTTCCATTCATTTCTACTGGCCCATAACACTTTCTCACTCACTTTAACTTAACACTGTTATGTCTGTATGTCACACTTGTCTTGTGCATGTCCGGAATAGAGAAAGAGTGCAGCTCTGGAAGTAATAGTGGAAGTGTTAACTACATTCTGTGACCTGCAAATAGCCACTGCACAAGTTGAGGCGCCACGTGTTGTTTTGTGTACATTTATATTTTATGGCCTAATGACCCTATTTCAATCGGGTCACATATTTCCGTAGTTGTGACAGCATGCATTTTGTTTTGGTAAGCTCAGAGATCTGTCTGTCTGCCCATACTTTAACCCCTCCGGTGTCACTAGGGCTGCAACAAATAGTAATTATTTTCATTATGTATTCATCTGTTGATTATTTTCTATTTTCATTTTGTCTATAAAATCTCACAATAGAGAGAAAAATGTTAATTATAAATTTACCAGATGTGTAACATTTAGTCACCAACAGTCCAAAACTCAGTTGACTCAGTTTTCTCTCATACATGAAAAAGAAAAGCAGTAAATTCTCACATTTGAAAAAAGGAACCAGCTAATATTTGCTTGAAAACTAACTGATTAGGCCTAATTTGCTTTTCAGAGTAGTTGCAGATTCATTTTTCTCTTTGTCTCTCTGTTCAACTGATCCCAGGTCAGCTTTTACATAAAATGACATACAAAGCTTAAGAAATTGTTCAAGATGGAATACATACTGTATATATTCCGTAACAATTGTATAAGAAAAATAGTATAGGCAATTCTGATTTAGTAGTTAGTGTACTTTGAGGGGACCTATATAAAAATGACATTGGAGGTTTTCTGCGGGGCTGCAACACTACAGGCTCTGTCTTCAAAGATACAGAGTCTGGGAAGGGCAATACTTCTCATGGTCCTTCAATAATAATAACTGATAAATGTAGAGATAAATGTATTATCTGTTCAATAGTTTTTATTATTATTGGTAAAAAATTGAACAGTAACTATACACCATAAATTACTGAGGAACATGGTTACGATTCATTTCAGTTCAAAATACGTTCCCAAAACACTATTGAAATCAATTTTCAAACTCATCAAACCATTCGCTGACCCCCCTGCATCCTGTACAGGAGCATCTGCATTGGATCTTAAGCATAGAGGAATTGCACTGATGGCAAGTGACTCTGGATTGTGTTGATACTAACAACTACAATCAACACTGGGTCACAGAGATGAGCTAGCTTGGAAACACACTCCACCAAATGTTGGTTTAGCCCATAATCTGGCTGTGTGTGATTTGTCAGATTTCACAGTAAAGCATTAAAGCATTAAATTAATCTGAGATTGTTAGTCTTCGTGTCTGATCAGAGGGTGGCAAACAAATACACACACACACACCCACACCCACACATACACACACACACACACACACACACACACACACACACACACACACACACACAGATTTGCACTTAGAGCTGATGTGTGCAGTGTTTTGTGCTACGGACCTCACAGATCACTATATACTTCACATGCAACCTTATAGAGCGGTTAACAGTTCTCTTATTGGCTATTACCGTTTAGCACTAAGCATCAGATGTTGCTTGACCCAAAATGACTCCCCTCAAATAGAAACTCAACCAGGCAATAGCTCCAAAATTCCAACAGATATTGCTAAAATAAACTGATAAAAAAAATACACATTTGGCTGAATGCTTTCAACAACACAGTTAAACCGGAAAAAAACCAAAGGACTGTTGGGGTAGTCAGCCCCAATAACACAGACACTTTGCAACATGTATAGGAGTTTTTGGGTGGATGTCTTTAAGAAAGAATTCTGATGATAAAACATTTAAAAAAAGGACCGGTATTTTAGCCATAACATATATCGACTGGCAGCCAATGAAGTGTGGCTATATGACTCATTCACTTCAACCTTACTTGGTTTATATTTTTAGCTCTTCTAGCAGCTATGCTAGCTGGAGCCTACAGCTTTATAGATCAAAACATACACACATTCGTGGTCTCCAGAGAGTTAATTATACTGATGTGAGGTTTGTGGTTCTGAGTGAAATGTCCCAAAAACTATTGGATAGATTTACATGAAATTTAAATTATAGTATTAGTGATCCCGCAACTTATCATGACGCTGCACCATCTTGTCGAAACTTTGACCCCTTCTATTGCTTATTATCAAAAACTAATACCATTCCCTTAGTTTTACCATGTATTAGTTAGCTAAGTTATTTTAGCATGCTAGCACGCAAAACTAAGATGGTGGTCATGGTATCAGAATGTTTACATTGTCCTTTTGAGTACAATGTTAGCAAACTGATTTTAGCATTTAGCTAAAGGCACTGCTGTACATAAGTCTCACAGAGCTGCTAGCATGATTGCAGACCCTTAGGGCCTTTCAGACCAAATGCTGAAACCCATTGTTTCAGTGGGTTGCGTCGGGCATTGATGGCGTTTCCCTGCCTCGAGCAAAAGCGTGGGCGCAGGTTCGCTGCAGGTCTGTAGATGTGTGGTGAACCCAGGGGCATACACAGTGCAAACCGTGTTTGGTCTAAAAGGCCAATGCCAAAAGATGCAAATCTAGTTGCAATGAGGTTATGCAAAAAAAAAGCAGCAGTTATTTGACATATGACCATTTGGATTAGTGAAAAGAATACAGCAGCATCTGGAGTCCAAACAGAGTCCATTCACAGCAGCTTCCAAACTGTGGCTTCATAATATGACATGTGCTCTTAGTGTTCTAAAATTAGCTTGGACAAAACATTGTTAGCCTAACAGTGGTTTAGCCTGATGGCGTACGAGTGCATTTGTGTTTTCTGACACTTGTTTTCTTCCCACCCTGTAAAAAAGCTGTAAGGAAGGTCTAATGTTGCCTGGCTGCATGTGTGTCTGTGAGGTTTATGTCCCTACCATCCATTTTGGGCGAGAGCAGATTAGTCAGAACCCACCAGCTGCTGTGGAATTGCTTGAAATTGTGCCACACAGGACTGTAATACAGTTACATAAATGCGACCAGTCAGAGGTGGGGTTTAACTTGCATAAAGAGCAGGGCACTTGACCCAGAGAGACAGCGAATAAAAGACTCCCTACTGGGCCTTTGTTATGTGCTGTTCCCCAGCTTGTGTCTAATGAAGCAGAGCTGCACTTTTCTCCCACAAAATGAGAGCAGATAACACACATTGCCTCTCTGTTCCATGTAAGCCAGAAGGTGGTGGCCGTATAATGTGTAAATGCTATTGACAGTCAAAAACCACGTGGGGGGAGAGGGCATCTTTGAACTCTCCTCACTATTTATTTCAGGATTGAACGTAACTCTTTAAACAGCTCGAGAAGACACATGAGGGAGTGTTGTGGCTCGTCTGACAGTTAGCTCTGTAGAGGCGGATACTGCAAGTCACTGTAGTTGTTTCCTTGGGGAGATGGCGTGCTGAATACCACTTTAGTGAGTGAGTGTGGTAATGCCTTTTTAGCATGAAAACATTACATATTTGTCAGCGATAACCTTTAAAAAAAAAGGACCCTGAAGATACGACAGGGGGATATGACATGCAGCAAGGGCCGCAGGTCAGAGTCTAACCCAGGCCCGCCGCATCAAGCTGTAAACCTGTATACATGGACTACCAATCTACCACCTGAGCTATCTGGCTGCCCGGCAATAACAAATATGACAAAGACAAAAATAAACTCTCTTTGTTTAATACTGAAAGGCGTCTTTACTCAAACTATGCCTTTTTCATTTTATATTCATGTTGAAGGAGAGCATAGAAAATGAATGAATTCTATATCCAATATACATCAAATCAGCCCCAAAGACATTAGATCTAAGCTGCCCTAGTTTGTGCAATATTTGGGGGAAACTATCTTGTCTATTTTTGCATGCCTCTGAAGCCCATTCAATATGTGGATTGGCAGTCAGGAGATGTGCTTATTGGGATCAGAGTCCTTCACCAGGGTACGGATTAATGTAGATTTCAACAACTCTTCAGAGCCAAACTAGATGACATTCACACAATAATACGGAGTTGGCACTGGTAAGCAGTTTCTGTAATAAATGAGGCACAACTGTGGAAAAGATGCCCTCTCTGTCTCTCGCTCTATGGCTCATTCCCTCAAAGCTTTTAATTTTTCTGCATCCGAGGCTTAATAATGTAGCTGTGTTCTTTATTTTATTCTCTTTCACTGAATCGTAGGTGCCTTGGCTGTGCAATGTAAAGTGAAGAAATGGCAGAGCTTGGAACAAATGGGGAAAGAAGTGAGGACAAAGGCCCGGCGGTCGGCCTCTCCCCAGTGGGTGGGGCCAAGAGGCATCGAGGGATTGTAATACAACTGACCAGGACAGAGGGAGAGTGGAACAGTCTGGACGACAGTGAACTCATCTTCTCCATCGACCATGATGACGACTATCCCTCCATATCTCTCTCTAAGGAAAAGCAGTTTTCTGTTGAGGATGAAAGAAAGTTGCAGTCCCAAGCTTTCCATGTCCCGCTTTCGCCCTCGTCCCCTGAATCGTTGGGCTCCGCCAGTGGCCCCAGCTTCCTCTCCCCGGGCACTTCCTCACCCACCCACCGACCCCTCTCTAGCCTGGTCAAGTCTCTCTCCACAGAGCTGGAGCTTAAAGAAGGCTCTACCCTCAGTCCTAGGCCCCTTCTCAGCCTTGTAAAGTCCATCTCCACGGAGATCTCCCGCTCAGAACCCGAAGTGTCTCAGTCAAAATCAGACTCCCGCCTCAACCTCCACCTGTGGAAGCAGCTCACTCAAACAAAGAATCGCGGTACTGGGGACTCTCGTACCGCACCCCCTTCTCCGAGCTCACACTCCCCTAGTGGAGACAGTCTGAAAGGGAGCTTCTTTAAAATGGAGTTAGAGGACACCAAGAGGAAGCTCTCGGAGGCCATGCACGAGCCTCTGAGCAGCATGTTCAGTAAGATCATGAGAGAGGAGAACCCAGGCAGTCCCAAACAACAGTGTAAGAGCCATGGGGCTCATCATGTTAGCTCCAGAGCGTTGGGGCATGAAGGTAGCATGGACACGGTTCTCTCTGAGTCTCCTGTGAGGGACACTAGAAAAGCAGACGTGGATGTTTTGCCTGTGTTTGACTGGCCTTCTGTCAGACAACCAGGGAGCACCCACTGTGGCCCCTGCCCTGTGCATCAAAACAGACAACATCACAACCATGAGGAACTGGAAATACGTACAGACAATGACGTGATGCAAGTGTTAGCCGTGGAGCGATTACCTACCCTTACAGCGCCCCTGGTTAGAACTTCCCCCCTTTCTCAACACCCTCATCCTCTGCCACGCATTAGTTTATTCTGCGTGGCAGTGCTGTCCTATGGCTATTTCATCCTACCTCTCAGTCCATACTTCTCTGGCATGGCTCTGGGATTAGCACTGGGCTTCTTGTTAGGACTGTTGCTCATTAGGATGGGTTCCTGCAGGACTCGCCGCTCAGCTCTTCCATGCAGACCACAGACTCTGTTAGGTGAAGTCATTCTGACAGGTGGCACTGTCAGCACTGAGTCTGACACCCTCAAGGTAAATCTGATGATTTGTGAACATATTTCGCAAAATGTCTTCCAGAAATAACACCAGAGAAAAAGCACTTATGCATACTCATCAGACTTTGGATTTAAAAATAAAAATTGATACCACTGTCATGTCTGTCCGTCACAGACAGCTAGCTAGCTTAGCATCTGAGAACAGTGGAGAAACAGATGGTAACTTGGTAAAGGTAACTCACTTCTAAATGGACTTAAAAAAACATATTCACTCCAAATACAGTAACAAGACCTTGCTAATTTGTACTAAAAGAACAGTGCAACTAAATGAGATGCCCAGAATGCAATTAAAATCTTCAATAATAAAAACTGCCTGAGCCGCAGTGGTAATTACTGTTCCCCTACTGGCTACTGAGCTCGGCAAGGGGCAACCGGAGAGGACAGCTACCACCCAGACACTGTCAGATCTAGAGGCAATTAGTGGGGATACAGTCAGGAGGAAGCTGTAATTTCTCAGAGCGCAAGGCAGAGAAGGGGGAGTGAAGAGCGGTGGTGTTGGTTGGAAATGGGGGTTGTACTGTCACAGTGTTGAGATAATTCCCTTGTTTGGTCATTAGCAGGTTTGGTTTCAGTCTCATGGCTGTTGACATGCAAATGTCAGAGACTCAGGGTTTGTCATGGTTGCCTTTACAGTCATGGTGTTTTTAAATGCGGCCACAATTCTGAATGGTGTTAGCAGAGGCTAACACCGCTGTATGAATACAGTACAAAAGTAATTTCAGTTTAAATAATAGATTGTTTATTAGTTAATTGGAGCATTAGGAGGGAGCAACAAGCTCTCAAAGGGGACCATACAGTATGACACCTTTCAGCACACACGCAGCAGTCCTAACAGGGCCGTAGCGGGACTAACTCTCAGCCCTGGAGTTTGGTGCCCACTTTACTTCACGACTGACTATGTTAAAATTATGTAAATAAAACCTTATTATATAAGTCTGCAATGGTGCACTGTTCTCTTCAGCCTTGTAATTCGGTGAATTTTCTAAAAATATAGTTTCAAGCTGAATGCAAATACAGAAAGTGTTGCTTCACAATGTAGATTTATTAGAAGAGTTAACACTATTATACTTTACTACACACTATAATGTTTTACAATATCAGAATCTATTTTCTTTGCAAACAAGAGTTCACAAATATCCAAACCTTAAAAAAGTACACAAAAGAATGAATTTATTAAACGTATCGCACTATAAATAATTCAACACTCTATTCCCTTGTAGTCATGGATTTGGGATATTTACTGTCCTTATTTTATGATGAGAGGCATAATGGATCTATATTTTCTCACTCTCTCTCTCTCTCTCACACACACACACAAACACGCACACACACACTCTTTCACTGATAAAAAATGTCAAGGATTGATTGAACACGTTGTAATGCCGAATAATGTAGCATCATTAACTATCTCACTCAGGGCATGTTATGGTATAGAGCAGGTCTACACCATACTCTTCGCCATTAATATTAACTGTATCTCTTACTGGCTACAGCTGTGGAACTGCAACAAAAAGTGTGACTCATAAACACGAACGCTGGTTTGCAGGCTATGTTGTTTTACTGTGCTTTGCACAAATGCTAGCATCTTGCAGCTGCTCCTTATTAGCTAGCTTAGCTTACTTACCAGTCTCCTCGTCGTAATTTGGCATTTCGCTTTCGCTGGTTTTAATGGAAAAGTTGCTCAGCACATCTGGCCAATTCATTTTCTAGAGATTTCCTTTTTTTTTTTTTATTGTTGCCTTTACAGTGCCGTTTTACACTTTGTAATGTCCGTTTTAATAGCTTCTTTTAGCGAGCGGTCGCATCCTTCGACAAGTACCGCTTACTGACATATAGGAGGTGACAGTTTGTTTTTGTTATTTAGGAAGGTGTCAAAAATACGTCATCATTAACCAGGCTGCACTCTGACAGTCGGCTGCAAGGAACAATACATAAATAAAAAGAGTGGGGTGCGAGTTCGAGCAGTCTAGGGACATCATCCATAACTTTGATTTCAAACCAGTGCCATGACTGAACACCGGCGCTTGCGAGTTGCGACCAATTAACCCCTGAAAAAAACAGACCGGGTCAATCCAGGCCTGAGTCCTAATGAACTCTTCCGCATATGCTGAAAAGGCATTCATTTTTGTATATTAATGCTTCCTCATTTTTTAATTTCACAGGATTTTAGCTTAGCATAGCATAGCAAAACAATTAGCTTGGCTCTGTTTGATGCTCAAAAATACTTCTACCCGCATCTTAATGGTCACTAATCAACACATTAAAGCTTGTTTGTTTAATTCATATATACACATACACAATCTTAAAAACCCTGTTTTGTGGCTTTCCAGGCCACTGTGCAATTCCTCAATCGTAAACTGTAGCTAGTTCAATACTTTGCATACAACTTGGTCGATTAAGCTAGCTTTGTCAAGCAGGAACTATAATCTCCACGGTAAAAACGCGCCTGGCTTTTAAAGGGAATAGAATATGAAACTCTGATTGGTTTATTACATGTTAAGCCCAAAACACACCTTTGATCAATGAAGACACTAAGTACAACCCTTCTGAACCATGCACCCGGTGCACGGACCCTCTTTTCAAACTAGCAAAAGTAGATTTGGACACACCTAAATGCACCTGCGCCATGCGCTTCACGCCATGCACTTACATCGTTAACCCTTGTGTTGTCCTCTGTCTGTTTCACCTGCTTATCTCCCAATTCTGCGTTAGGCCTAAATCTTCTTAGCCAAATTCAAGCCAACTTGTCACTAGTTTTACACTCCTGGTTTGGAATCATGGTCAACAAACCTCATTTATATGGAATTACACCCAATTTCTGTGTTTATAAAAACAGAAATTATGAATTGTTTTTCAACTTCTGAGTTTAGAGGATGTGGAGTGGATAATCACAGACTTTTACTGTATGTCAAAGTGTATTTCATTTGCTGTTTTGAAACATTTCATTTTTTGGAACCATCTATGTTATATTTGGACACTTTGATTAAAAGAAACCCAAATTAATGATATAGAAACTTTGAAAATGGGTCAAGTTTGACCCAAGGACAACAGGAGGGATAACATAGGGCCCTGAATGTATCAAGTATGATCCTCAGGTGGATTTGCTCTGATTTCATTTTATTAGGATTGGTTTACACACTAACCTTTGCCATCTGTAACCTAAAGTCTGTGATTGGTGGAGGCAGCATGAAGCCAGAAAAGGTGCTTTGCCTTGAAGATCTAATCAGGAAACAATGTCCCCTTAAACTAAAAGCTATATTTTCTTATATTCCAGAATATTCTCGATTACTGACATTATTATGCATGACTAATCCTCTTGCCCCTCGACTTGCGAACTCGCCTCCTCTACTTCTTTGGTTTCATAACAAATTCAGCCATATTAAAACAAAATATATGTTGAAATCCACGAGAGATGAATTTACCAAGAGAGAAATTGACCAAGTATGATCTTTTTTTTTACTGCATTGTTAGGCTTATTACAGTCATCGTAGCATGATTTTCTAGACTTGAACAACTGCAGATCTTGTGTTTATAACTCACTAGAAACTGTGTGCACGCTGTTGATTGAAATTAACACTCACTTTCTGCCTTTCTAGGGCTGGATGAATGAGATACATGATTACGACCCAGAAACCTACCATCCAGCTCTGACTCACTCCGTGTTTGCTGCCCTGGAGGGTTCTTGTCTCCGACTGGACTCCCCGCGCAACAACATCAGCCGCAGGGCCACGTACGATGAGAGAGTCCACGAGACCACCTTTGTCAAGTCACGCTCCTTTCAGCTCGCAAAGAGCAAAGTATGATGACTAAGTAACTGTGTTATGGGAACATTTGTTCTGTATTTGAGGCTGCTTGTTTTTTTGTTTGTTTTTTAAATTGGGATCTACAAAGGAAAGTGAAGGCCTGATACATTTTGGGGTTCCGGGGATGTTTTGATGGTGTATGTAGGGCAGAGCTGCAGTAAACGTAGACCAACTTTATGTATCATTCACTGTCTTACTAATGAATGCATGGGATTTAGTTCAGGGCCTGAACTTGCTAGTAATATCTGAGATAAAATAAGCAAATATAGTGAAAAGCATATTTTAAATCAAGTTTAATGGCAAGAAACACTTAAATAAACTTCTAATATTGGTTCAGCTCTCTAGAATTAATTTCATGAATCTGACTGCATTGCTTGTTGCTGAATTTTGCTTTAGACACAAAACAAAAACTCTGCCACTGTTCCCCAAAGGTATCCCTGCTGCCATCTCTGTTGGCTCGGAAGCGGATGTGGAACCCAAAGTATCCCATCTGCATCCAACTGGCCGGGACAGAGACCACAGATGAGGGAGGAAGGTCGGAGGGGAGTCGGAGCGAGGAGCCGGGAGCTGAACCTGCAAGTCCACAACAAAGTTCCTCCAAATACGTCCACGACCTTCCCACCACTCTTTACCTCTTCGGCCGCACAGGAAGAGAGAAAGAAGAGTGGTTTCGTCACTTCCTGTTTGCATCTTTGGAGACAGAGAGGGACAAGGAGAGGGACAGACAGAAGCCTGGCAGATGTGTGTCCAGATTGGGTACGAGAAATGTTAATATTGCATTAAAGAAGAGAGGGCTTCCAGATAAGGCATCTATACAAATGCTATATATGTGTACAATTCTTCAATTCTTCAATTGCTTCAATTCTTTGCATTTGAAAGCCAATCCCTTTCAAAAGAACATGCAAATCTCATAGTTGTTTCGTGACATGACAAGGCTAAGGCATCCGAAAGAAAACAGCTTTGTTTTTCTGTACTTTGTATAAGATTACCAACATATATCAATCTATCAATCAATCAATCAAAATGTATTCATATAGCACTTTACAGCAACCAGCAGCTATCCAAAGTGCTTTGCATCAGGAACCAAGTAGAAAACAAAACATTATACAATCAAAAGAATGAAGCATGTAATACAGTAAAATCTGAAAAGGTTACAAAGAAAATTGTACTTCTGTAGGTATTAAAAGCCAGCCCTGTAGGTATTAAAAGCCAGCCTAAACAAAAAGGTTTGTAGTTTAGACCTAAAAAGAGCCACGTCTCTTATTGTCCGAATATCAGAGAGTAACTTGTTCCATAGTTTTGGGGCAGCCACTGCAAAATCCTGATCACCCCACCGTTGAAACCTGGACATTGGCACTTCTAAAACCAGCTGATTCAAAGACCACAATGTGTGCTCACGCAAAGTTAAAATTTCGGACAAATACTCCAGGGCCAGGCCATTTAACAAAACAAACAAAAAGATCTTAAAATCTTTTCTAAAAAACACACATGTATATATCTACCTATATATATATAGTATATGGTTTAGTGATTTTAAGGATTTTAGTTTGACAGAATACTTACCATTCTTATTTCCTCTGGATTAAGTATTATCAGGAACAACGGGTTAGCTTAGCTTAGCAAGAAGAATGTAAACGGGGGAATCAGATTAAAGTTCACATAGTCAAATGTGTATAATAATTCACCATACCAGCATCAGAGACTTACTACTTACTACTACAACACTGGTGCGCTTAGCTTCTCCTCTTTAACAGAAAGGTCTTTACACAAAACTCAACGTGGTTCTCACATTAAAAGTGGACCTATGACAAGAATGCTGCAAGACTTTTAATGTGAATATCAAAGCCACATTCATAGTAGCCTAACATTGTTCCGTGAAAAGGCAAAGTAGAACAGGTGACATGACTCTTGCTCTGCTGATGGAATGAACTCATTTTCTATGGATGGTCATTGTAACCATTACCAACAATGCTGCTTGTAATCTCCCAGGTGACCCAGCCTTGGCACCGAGCGTCAATGTCCAGGGTAATGTCCCAAGCAGCAGAGGCTCCAGCTGTGAAGACGACGCCCCCTTCACACCTCCGGTCCCCTGCATACCTGCAGCTCCTGTGAGTCAGACCTCCAGTAGCACCGGGGGCCTTTCCCTGCTGGACTACCCCGGATACATGGCTCGCCTCCTGGCCACTGAGCAGTTCACCCCCCTCTCCAGATCTGGAGCCAGCAGCACGGCAACAAGCCCCACTATCAATGAAAATGTAAGTCATGCTAGCAGATATAATTAAGTGAATCAAATGAAGTGAGACTGTGGGAACATTCCTAAAACATTGTTTTTAGCTCTAAATTGGACTAAACCAGCACTTTTCTTGTCCTTGCTTAGCTTTTCCTCGGTTGTCTTTTTTCCCTTTTTCTCCAGTGTACCTGTGGTCTAGCAGAGCACCCTGGGACAAGCCAGACTGCGTGGGCTAACGCTCTAATTGGTCGAATCTTCTGGGACTTCTTGCGAGAGAAGCACTGGGCCGATGTGGTTTCCCACAAGATCCAGAAGAAGCTGAGTAAAATCAGAGTGCGAGCAGCTTTATTTAAAGTTTCAGTAAATTAACTAAACCATAAGTGTGATGCATTTTATATCATTTAAAAACAATGCTATATTCTTTACAGCTGCCTTACTTTATGAATGAGCTGACTCTGACTGAGTTGGATATGGGCGGCTCCATGCCACAAATCACCACTACCTCCAGACCAGAGGTCAACCACAGAGGTTTGTACAAAATGGGAATGAAACATGGAGAGATAAAGAAAACCATACACCGATACTCAAACACACGCATATGCAAGAGATGAGTAAGAAGATAGCCTGTTGCTCATGTGATTACAGCTGAGCACTGCAGAGCATCAGATCAGAAGTTGTTATCCTGTTGTAATCTCACAAAGCAGGAGAGCCATTACGCCACAGCCTTCGGAACATGTTGGCTTGTGTGTGTGTGTG
>NC_048427.1:13688021-13691689 GCF_013103735.1 Etheostoma cragini | reverse complement strand
CCTCTGTAGGCCTGTGGGTGGAGATGCAGCTGGTCTACACTGGTGCCCTGCAGATGACCCTGCAGACAAAGTTCAACCTGTCCAAGCTGGGTAAGGAAGCCGGTCAGGCTGCAGACTGTACGGCTGAAACCGGTAGCCCACGGTCAGTATCACATACACACACACACACACACACACACACACAATGCAAACATGAACAAAATAACCGTTTGGGAATGTCTGTTTTCAGCTGATCCAGTGAATCAAATAACTGCAAATAAAGATTCCCTGAGATATTAAAGGGGTTTTCAGTAATTTAGTTTTGCACTTCCATAAAGTTGTGGGCTTTCATGGACGTGAGAGACAGATTTTTGTTTCAACACAACCCCAAACCTTAAAGACAGAATAAGTTGATCGTCACTGACTCCCAAAACGACATCAACGAATCTATTCTGAAATTGACTTACAGCCATCGTGCAGAGGTGAAATTGTGAATCCTGTTATATTTAATGGTTAGTAGCAGTTTTAGAAAAGGAAGGTAATGTTGTGCAACAGAACTAGTTATGTTAAGGCAACATGGCTAAACTAGTATAACAAGGATGTCATTACAGAATAAGGTCTGCAAAAGAAAATGATTTTAAAAAGTGATATTTGTTAAGGTTAAGATTTCACATGGGACATAAAACACCTTCTCCGGAGTGAAAGTACTGTGTTTGAAATTGTTGGTGATCCTATGCTTCACCTCGCTCCCTCGGTTGCTCTGGTGATTATTACTACAGCCACAAGAAACTGAATTTGTTACAAGCTGCTTGCACAATTGACTTATGCTGTCGTTTTCTGGTTTGAGGACGGTCTGTTTTGTTTTTATGTTGTAAATGGAAGCAGCACAGGCAGAAACCTTACTTTTAGTCCTTAGTATGAGTCAAGCTTAAAAAACACTGAGCTGCCCTTCATGTTTAAAATCTGTGGAGTGCCCCTTTAAAAGAAAATTTGTTTGAAGGTGGATTTCATCATATTGTCCAGGTCAAATAGCAGGTGTGATAGCCCACATAACACAAAAACCTGTATTTTCATTCTCATCATAGCATTAATATAAGCACCTACACATCCCTCTTTCTATCCCTTTATCCCTCTGGTCTCTCGTATGATATTTAGAGCAGAGCGCCGCATTACATAGATTAGCGTAGACCTGCCAGTCCAGATTACAGTCCAGGCAAAACTTCTGTTTGTTTGTGATCTTTTTTTAAGCCGCTGAGACACTTTAACAGAAATTTGTTCTTAAACAGAAGTCAATCTGATGGTTACTTGTCACTTATGTTTTAATGCAAAAAACTATTTTGATTTTTCGCTCTCATGCATATCATATGTTTTGTCATCCAGTTGCCTGTTCCTAACTTGTCTGCCCGTGCATCCCGACAGCTGCAGGCCCATCTTCAGCGTGTTGGCAGACAGTGATGAGGAGTCCTCCAGCGCTGGGTCATCTGATGAGGAAGAGCTGCTTCTCTCTGAGACTCAGGGTCCCGTGGGGGAGAAGGGATCCACGCCACCTACCGATGGGTAAATGCTGGTTTAAGTAGTACAAAACTAAATTCTGGCTATGTGTTTCCTTAGTACAAAAAGGCAGTTTTTTACTATACTAAGTGCTTATTTGACTCTTTCCAAAACTAGATTTGTTAATTAAAGATTACAAATGTAACATCAAATGCTACTTTTCCATGATGTGCAGATAAAAATACTTAATACATAAACAGCTACTGAAAAGGCAGAATGTGTAACCTTTAGTAAGGAACCCCTTTAAGTGTTACTTCTATCCGTCTGTGTTGTGAATGCTCATGTTTCCGAAGGAGAAAAGAACCTGCGCTGACATCCCACTCCAGATGGCTGTTGTTTTCCTTTTCATTTCCATTTCAGACTCTCAGCTCCCCTCAAATGTAGACTTAGCATCTAAATACCAAATCTCCTCTCCTCTCCTCTCCTCTCCTCTAATCCTCTCCTACAGCACAGGGGGTGGAAAGACTGGACGGAAGATTTTGAGATTTGTGGACAAAATCGCTAAATCCAAGTGTTTCCAGAAGGCGACAGAGAATGAGTTCATTAAAAAGAAGTTTGAGGAGATGTCCAACACGCCTCTGCTGCTCACTGTGGAGGTTCAAGAGCTGTCAGGGGCTCTGGTGGTCAACATCCCACCGCCCCCTACAGACCGGATATGGTAAATACTGAGGCATTAGAGCTGTTTCTGTCCAGACAATGTAATGGTGACACTGCAAACTACCTCAAATCCAGTGTGGCATTTCTGTTATAGTATGTCTTGCTGCCATTAGCTCAAAAGCAAAGCTTGGTCTAGCTCTTTGGATATAGACGTTCCCTTCGCAATGATAGATTACCTTCCATATTTCAGACTAAATTGTGGACATTCATTTCACTCTGTACCAATTACTGCACATCATAAACGCACCACAACTTCAGAATCAGCCATTTTCATAAAATCACAGTGTTCAAAAACATGTTGTGTTTGTCACCATTTGTTTGTGACTCATTTTTCACATTTCCACACTTCATCTCCTGCCAATTTAATTATTCTACCAATCTATTTGAGTTGAAGCCTGTTCCAAGCCCTGAGGCAACAAACGACACTAAAACGTGATTAAAAAACAGCAATTCATTAAAGATGTGGTAGATTTGATTCTGTTATGATGTCCTCTGTAGGTACAGCTTCTGCGTGCCCCCCAAGCTGGATCTGCACGTCCGTCCCAAACTAGGGGAGCGGGAGGTGACTTTTTGTCATGTAACCGAGTGGATTGAAAAGAAACTGCAGGATGAGTTCCAGGTATGAAAAAAATAAATATCAAAAAGGGATAACAACCTCTACTATCTACAATGCTGTCATCGTCTTAGCATTCCTCACAATCATGTTACTTCTTCTCCAGAAAGTGTTTGTACTGCCGAACATGGACGACATCTACATACCCCTGATGCATTCTGGGGTGGACAGCCCTCAAGCCTCCCAGCCCCTGTCCACTCAGTCCCGACGCTCCCAAAACTCCTCCACGGAGTCCATAGAGAGGATCCCACCCGAGGTCCCTGGGGCAGAACCACACTAGTGCCACTAGTGTTGATGAACAAAGGAGCGCTTAGCCTTCAAATGGATTCAGTATGTTCTGTATATTCTCAGTGAGAAAAGTTACATTCGCTCCTATGGACTTCAGTAGCAGACTCACTAACCCTTGTGTTTATATCTGAACCAGGAGTTTCTGACGCTCTGACGTTTAGCGCTGCAGGCAGTGTTGTCGTGTCCGAGTCAAGTCGCGGGTCCTACTCACCAAAGAAGAGTCCTGATCGAGTCTTGAATCCAGAGAACATCAACTGGACTCCGAGTCCCGGACCCAAGGACTCTATCACTGCCTATTACACGTAAAAGTAGTCGGAAACTTCATCCAACTTACTAGTCCTATTTCATGAATGCTCAAGTTCAAATTCAAAAATCCTCGAGTCCGAGTCCATGTCATGGTGCGTGAGTCTAAGTTGAGACACTAGTCCAGAGAATAGTGACTTGAGTTGGAGTCCAGGACTTTAGTACTCCATCACTGCCTGCAGGTGTTTGGGTGACTGATGCAGAAAGATGGTTTGTTCACTGTACAACCAAATTCAACTAATACCTTTCAGCAAATGTAATATATAAATATATATAT
>NC_048427.1:13681503-13687829 GCF_013103735.1 Etheostoma cragini | reverse complement strand
CTTGAGACACAGTGTTCTCTATAAATCTTTTATTTCCCTGAGAACTCTTTTATAAAAAAACTGTAAAAATGAAATCTATTAAGAGACCTTGTTTGAGTCCCTTCAAGTACTTGAATTAACACATGTGCAGAACGTTCATAGATCGCTCTATCTCGTAAAATCAATTAAACATAACATTGCTGTATATTCAAAGGCACCATTGGTGACGGCCCTATTCATTTGCTAATTCTGATTTGCCATCCTACACTGTCCTCATACAAACATACTGTTCAAAATGTTTACTTTCCAATGAATGCCAAAGGCCAAAATCTGTGTGACAACTTCTGGACTGATGCTGGCTCCTTTGTTGGTTAATATCTAAAGTATTCATTTGCATCTGCAAACCGATTAATTAACAATTTAATCCTATTAATCCCTTCATTAAACAGGCATTACAATATTCAAAAGAGACGGGGTATGCAGCATGTCATCTTTTATCAGACTCTTGAAAATAAAGCAGAGAATTATTCATTTTGTTATACATTTTCCAAATGCAATATTATGGATGTGTTAAGGTTGTATTTTTGCAGGGTTATTAAGTAAAGAAAAGCAAAGGGTGGTGTGATTTTAGAGAAAAGCTTTTATGTAAATGTGCTGTATTTATATAGCGCTTTTCCAGTCTTAACAACTGCTCAAAGCGCTTTTACATCTACAGGAAACATTCACCATTCACACACATTCATACACTGTGGCCGGGGCTGCCGTACAAGGTGCCACCTGCTCATCAGATAAACATTCACACACATTCACACTCCGATGCGCAGCACCGGGGGCAACTTGGGGTTCAGTGCCTTGCCCAAGGACACTTCGACAATGACTGCAGGGGCGGGGATCGAACCACAAACCTTCCGATTGGCAGGCAACCGCTCTACCACTGAGCCACAGCCGCCCCTTTATCTTCCAAGCAAAACATAAAGTTTATTTCATGCAATATGACGTGCTGTTATATCATTGTGGATTTATGGTACAAATGCTCCGAAGACACTCCAGACGTTCCAGTTGGATTTAGAAGGTTCTGGAAGGCCCACAATTGCAAGAGACACCTTGTTGAAATGCCGCAGATCTCAGTACCGGGATTATCTTAATTTTGGATTTACACATATAAACTGGAGAAAAAGATGGCTTACTCCCCTGTAAATATGCTAAACATGATGAACAGGAAGTTGTTTTTCCAGGTTGTTTAGGATGAGTAAAAGAAAATCGTGGCTCTCGATCACTTGATCTGAATGATATTAATGCTGATCGCATGACCTAATGAAGTTTGAGTTAAAGATCAAATGACTGTGACATAGGCTCAGCCTCGTTAAACAGGAGAGAGGAGGTGAATTATCAGTAGTCAGTCAAACGGAATCACTTTGGATTGGATATTGCAAATTCATTATAGTAATGTTAATAGTAGTAACCAATGCTCATCGATTAAAGAACAAAAAAGTAAATCAATGACACAGATGTCAAGATGGAAAGCAATGATTCAGATTAACTCTTTGACAAAATGACAGCAGAACATGAAGGAAAAACAGCCTGTACAAAATGTCCTGATGCATAAAATGGAATCACATGGGAAGGAAGTGTGATAACGTGTGGGAGGGTGTGTGTGTGTGTGTGTGTGTGTGTGTTGCACATTTTGCTCTGTGGGACACTTTCAAGTTATAATTGTATGCTTCATTAGACCGGGTTTGAGTCGGACGCTCTTATGAGATGCAAATCTGTTGCTGCCGTGCCTGTTATTATTACACATGGAAATGTAAAGTAATTTATTGTAACGAGTTAATAACCGTATTTACTGGTATAGTATGACCCTCGGTATGCTGAAAATGAAACAAAATGAACTGCAGAATAACCATATTATAATTTATGTGGATGTCTGATTACATCCAAGGTCTTAATTGATGAACATTGAGACATGAACATACAGTTAAAGCAGTAAAATGCTGTTTGGATAAAGAAGACGTTTAGGAAACGGGCCAATCTGTGCAGGCCTTTTCCTTCAGGCTGTTGAACATGTGTATTGATCAGACACCATGTAGATCTTCCTGGGAAACATTAGAGGGCAGCACCTGTTCGTCATTTAGCAGGGACATCTATGGCTCTGTTGTACCTGCCCCCAGCATAAAGTATGACTACCAACTCACTCTCATTCTCTCAAGTGCTCATATTATGCTGTTTTTTGTATTTTGAGATTGTAAAAAAAACACCATATTTCCGTTGTATCGCACATTGCTGCAGATCCTGTTTTTCACCCTGTGTCTCTGTTTTGGCTACAGAGTGAGACATCGCCCTTCTGTAGTATCTTTGTTGGGAGTTGCAAATGCGCTAGGTAAGCTAACATCAACTCCACACAAGGCAAGGGAGGATTAGCTGGGAGACTTCTTCTAAATGAGGGCACACTTGTGGAATACCTGCAGAACAGGGACATGGAAGCAGTTATTGTGTAGATTATGGTGAACTAGTGTGTGTTGTAGCAGTGTTTTGCCATTGAGAACGAGATAGCATCCTAGCTCTAGCATGTGCTACGGTTAGCCATCTCGTCTCGGCTAGTGATGTAGAAAGCCGTGCAGATTTTGAACAGCTTACCTGGAGACTGAAGGCAGAGGACATTCAGAAACCTGTATCTCATTCAAAACAGAATGGATAGTATTTTTTCCAAGTTGGTATGTGCAAAGCACCAGAGACACAAAATAATACCTCAGACAAGAGATTTTTTTTCATAATACGGGCACTTTAAAGCATTTCCGAGGTAAGTGATGTGTGACCAAACTGCCTATTTTCAATCTTAAAAACCTGGTAACTTTGGAAGATATGAAGATGTTGTCTAACTAAGACTTCTGAAGTGTCAAATTATCTTCACGATACGGCATGTGAATATCAGTTTACACTAAAATTCATTTTGCGGTCCAGAGCAGCTCCGCCCAAATGAAAAAAAGGCACACACAAAGTTAGACATAAATTACACATATAGTAAAACTCTTCACCAGCCATGACAAAGTGACAAGAACATGTCTCATGATATCCTCAAATCCAGATCTTAATAACTGGCAGAATAATGATTTTGGTTTAGCATCAGGATAGACTGATCTACAAGAGGTCTTGAGCCTGTTGTGTCAAAGCAAAGGGACTCCACATTGCTTTTTAGAAGGCAAAAAAAGGTATTTATAGTTTTAAAACATGTATGGAGTCAGAAGAGATCATTATTTGTGCAATATAGTTAATAATCATGCTAATTTTTGAAAAGCTTGTCATTAAGATCTATGAGTGTATGCCTAGTACCTCTTAAAGAGCAGATCACATAAAGATTGCCGTAGAGTTAGTCGATTCTGCTTGGTTTCTCAAATGCAAAAATGTGTTTTAAGACAATGGAGATGAAGATAAGTCCTGCAATAAATCTTCACGATCTAAGGGACTATGAAATTGATGAGTGGGGGTTTAGAAAAATCAGAGGTTTATGTTCTTTTATTTTTGCTTATCGGAGTGGCTGTTATTATGATGGAAGCAAAGCAAAGTACAAAAACATATTGATGACACTGGTAAGGGCCTTGCCTTCAAGGTCCCATAACCTGGGACCTTGAAGGCCTCTTTGGATGCTTTTAGATAGACCTTAGTGGTCTCCTAATACAATATCTCTTTCTCTTTCCCAAAATTAAAAAAACTGAATGGTAGGAAATCAGAGAACTTTTGTTACAATAGCCAAACCAATAAGTGCAGAGGGAGTTAAAAGAAAAGCCCCAAAAATGTCAAATAAAAAATATAATAATAACATGCAGGTCTAGGTTTGCTTATAACCAGACAGTACACCCATATAAATCAAATCCAACAAACGGAGGTTGTTATTTTCTCTGCTTCGTCCACTTAAGGTTACACAGTCTAACTTTGGGTTCGGTAAAACATTCATCCTCTAGTAATCATCTATGCAAGGGGAAATTAGAAATTTTGAATTAAGGGCACCTTGACAGAAGTTGAAGAAAGCTGTCTGTTAAAGGTCCCATGACATGGTACTCTTTGGAGGCTTTTATATAGACCTCAGTGGTCCCTTAATACCATATTTGAAGTCTCTTTCCCAAATTTCAGCCTTGGTGCAGAATTCCACACACTAGAGCCAGTCCCACAAAGAGCTTTCCTTAGTATGTGTCATATCTGAGTCTGTAGCTTTTGAGGAGAAGGGGGGGCAAGGTGGAGGCTGGGGGTGTGGCGTTGATCAACTGCCACTTTGCTTGTTTGAAAGCCATGATGTCTCTCTCTCATGGGCGGGCAAAGCAGAGAAAGGGGAGGTAACCTTTCCCCTTATGACAAAAAGGAGCAAGATTCCAGATCGGCCCATCTCAGCTACCTATCACCATTTCCAGCCACTGGGGGACCATAGGCAAGTTGGGGGAACGTAAATGAATGTTTAAAAACCTCATAAAGTGACATTTTCATGTTTCACTTTCTATGGGACCTTTAAAATAATCTAAACATAAGGTTTAACACCCGTGCCTAATCTCATATATCTTGTACAGTGCCCTAAATAACCCAAGTGAATGTGCAAATGTATGGTGTATGGCATGTTTGATGATGAAGTCAACATAAAAAAAGTGGCTTAGACCAAGCTGTCACAGAAATATTCTCCACTACATACTGCTATATACAGACTTGATTCTCTACTGAACTGAGGGAATTCCATCAGAGAGACAGAGTACAAGTATACACGCTTTTTGACGCTGTAGTTTTGTGCTGGACCCTGTGCTTTTATCCCACTAAACATTCAGACTCATCAGTGCTGACAGGTGTGTATGGTTTGTTTTGGGCTTTCATAATGTTGTTCCATCATTGTGAATTACCATCTGAAACAGTTTTGGAGGGGCAGCTTATCTTTGTGACAAATAAAGAGGCAGTGAGTCAGACTAAGTGTAACTGAGATAATAGTAATGTTTGAGCAGTGGTTGACTTTGTTGTTTTTCTTCTTCATTATGTACATACAATGGATTAAAGAGATATCCTGTAAGAGGTCAATCGTCACATGATTTACCTTAAAATGAATAATTAGAAACGTGCAAGACATGTTTCCTTCAAGGAATCATATTAGTGTTTGAACAGGAAAAAAGGTTGTTTTTTTGTACCTAAAAATAGTCTAATTACAACTGTGGTAATTCATTGGCAAAGCTGCAGTCTAAGGAATTTAATTGTTATGGGAAATAAGGTTTTGATTGATTGGAAATTCAGATGGGTGTTTCAAAAGGCAAGTGAAATGTTTGAGCTTTGGTTAAGTACATGCCTGAAATAAATGTAAATGGATGCAATACTTTGCTTTATGACCAAATACTAGCAAGCTAAGAACATTCCCATCAGCCTCAGATGAATCGTTTTGTTTAGCGCTAATTAGCAAATGTTAGCATGCTGAACAATTAAACATTATATCTGCTTAAAATCCAAATGTTAGCATTGTCAAAGCTTAAATCACTGTGCAGCCTTAAGGATCTGCAAGCATGGCTGCGGACTTTCATTCTAGAGTCTTGTTTTGTATCAAGTGGAGAAACCTATAAATATAAATGATATGTACTGTACGTACGGTTTCTTCGACCTTCCAGCTTTTCAGGATTCAGTCTTTTAGTCATTCCTCAAATGCCAAACTCAGAAAATAGTTTGATGGAAACACAGTGATGTCAGAGGAACTGTTGAGAGCTCTCAGTTGATTGTGAGCCGTATTTAATCTTTTTTCACAGTAAACATGTGTAATGATTGGAGGATTGAGCCACAATGAGCCATGGAAGCGTTTATGCCCCTTTACCAGCAAACACAGTAAATGGCAGATAACATTTGACAAAGGGCTCATAATGAAACGCGTGATTCAGCTTCAGGTTGGACACAGTGTTTTGGGCTTCCCCCGCTTTCTTCAGTGATACGTAGTGAGCTGATCCCCCGGCCCCCAAAGAAAGTGATTGTTGAGGAGCTTATCTGTTAAAAGCAAGAACATCCATGTCAAAAACGTCTCTAAGGAAGAGATGTAGTGTATGTAGTGCCTATTGTTCCTGCATCACATACAGTATTACTGTAAATCAGTTTTACATTTATACATTCATGGAGATTTAGTCAGATAAATATGACTTTTATTAAAGTAGTATTCATTAGCCACGCAGTAAAAGGAAAAAGATCAGTTTTTTTTTTAACAAGAATCACAGGAAGAAAGAAAGGGTTTATTGTGTTTACAGAGAAAGACAAGGAAGCCTGAGGTGAATAAAGTCAGTTACGAGCTGCTGACGGGAAAAGTAATGAGTAATGTGTGTGTGTGTGTGTGTGTGGGTGTGTGGGTGTGT
>NC_048427.1:13667909-13681493 GCF_013103735.1 Etheostoma cragini | reverse complement strand
ATGGCTCAGACCAGGAACCGTGAGGAAATGCTACAAGATGCTGAAGAATGTACATCACTGCCATCACTGTTATGTAAATTCCCTCTAATGACATTGACAATGTCTGAGAGAAGGCCTAGCACATGATGTCCATAAGGACAGGATAAAAAATATGTTCAAAAAGAAAGAACACAATTCTTTAATTCTGTACACAATAGGTATTAAAGAGCAGACCTGTAAGATGTCTGCCACACATGCAGTCAATCACGTAGTCCATGAAGATCTTAGTAATAGATTATTGTAACATGTAAGACATGCTTCCTTCAAGGAATCACGTTTCAAGGAAGCTTTTGTACAGGCGTTCAATTGGAAAGAATCCATTCTCACTTGAAGGTTTAAAATTCAGGTGGTGTTAAAGAGCTATCTGATTTAATTTCTCTTACAAATAGACCGCCTCACTTTGGATAAGATGGTACCCATTCTGCAAGTATGGTGTTTTTTTCATTCTTTCATTCAGCAAACAATAAAGAAAGATTGGAGAAACAAAACTATTAAAAAAATACTACACCACTAAAATGACCTACACCTTACCGGCTTTAGCTATTGTCATTGTAATAAAGCAAGTGTTGCTGATAATAGGGCTGTGGTCAAGACCAACTTTGTCGAGTCCAAGACAAGTCCGAGACCAGGACTAGTCGAGTCCAAGTCAAGAAAAAAAGTATGCGTAAGTGTAATTTAACATATGTTCGTTTAATTTGGAACAAATTGCAGAATTTTAATATAAATCCATCAGGAAGATGTTGTTTAAGGAACACACACACACACACACACACACACACACACACACACACACACACACACACTCAGACAGCTGGCTTGGCAACGTTAGCTAATGTCCGCTAGCATACAAACGGGCTAACTATAGCCAGTTAGCTTTTTTAAAACGTAACAAAAACCCACCCATGTCGTAAGATTAAAGCTTTTTTTCTGTAATAAAATGATGGCTCAGAAGGAACACTAACGCCACAGGTCTTATATTGACAATGTGGACGCAGATATAGAACACTCCGAAGGCAATAAGCTAACTAGGCTAACGCTGGCGCGCTAATGTTAGCAAACATTGGCGTAGCGTTAGCTAAACTTACTAAACTTGTAAAAAGCAGAACAATATCCTCACCTGAACTGTGTTTTACTTTCCCTCCAATATTATCATCAACATCAAGACACCTGGACTCGGTCGAGACCAAGAGCAGAGCTGCCAACCTTTCCCAAAACCTTGGAGTGAGATTTGGTGAGGCCAACCCATATTTTGCACAAAGCAATTACTTTGGCCTTTTCAGCATCATTATCTTTAATTGTTTATTTGAGATTTGTTATGTGTGGGAGATGGGGCTCTCCATAGGGGGGTCTGGGGGTATGCCCCCCCAGGAAAAAAAATTGAAAAATAAACCATTAAATGGCACTTTCTGGAGAGTTTTGTCCAAAAAAAAAAAAAAAAATGGAGAAATCAAGTCTTACATGATATGCGCAAAACTGTAGGGTTAAGAGCTTTTGCATTGTTGTAGTATCAACAGGTATTAGGGCATTCAGCATTTACATTTTTAACCTCTTATGATATAAGAACTTACCAGGACAATGTGCCAAACATAATGAGCCACATGAAGAGACAGTAGCATATGTCAGCAACAGCTGAGAAGATTTGGGTCGGTGGTGAACAGGTCCAGGGGTCCCTGGTGTAGGGTCCAGGGTCCCAAAGTTAAATTAATGTTGAGGGATCAGCTTAGACCACTGGATGAGAACCATTGTTTTGCATAAATTCGAATCCTTTAACCTTTGTGCCAAGGTTCAGTAATTGGCCATCATCCTCTGTGCCCCACTTACTGTATTTACTTTTTTGGGAAAATAAAGACTATGTTTTTGTTCGTTTTATAAAACATTGAATGAATTATTTACAGTTACATTTAGAGAAGCACAATAGTGGCCCAACGTTGCAGTGTTGTATAAAGTATGGTATAGCTCAGATGTGTTTCATCAGATTTCTGCTCATGTTTACAACTTTGTGCACATTCAAAATATAACTCCTCCCATCTCTGTTGTCCGGGGATTTGGGGAGTGGTTATATAGTCTGCTGTGCATGTCATTGCTCCGCTGACATGGTGGATCTCATTCAGACCGTCTGACAGACACAGAGGCCCATTTAGTCTCTCTCTGGTCTCTGATAAAGTTTAGAGGTGGCTGTACGCTGCTCTTCATTGGAGGTCTGCACGGATGCATCGCGTCACTGCCCCCAGCAGAGCGGGTCCACTAACATGAACTAAAGTTGCTACACTACGAGCCACGCTGCTCACCTCTATTGTTACAGAGAGTGTGGACACGAAGCGACGGACGAGTCTGTGATACTTAGAGCACGTACCTGAAGCCGGGGAAATGCACCTGGGATGGATCGGGAAAAAAATGTTCTCAGTTTGCGACAGTTTCAAATTCCACAGACAGGGAGCGCTCTTGAACCCCCTCACAGTCTCTGAAAGCACAACTAGTCGATCATAAGTGGCTCAACAGGTACATCTATAGACAAACTCATCTCTCAGAAATTTGACCAACCGGGTTGACACTTCAGCGTGACAAATTAGGGGTGTGGCGTGTGAGCGTGTGAAACCAGTCAAATGCATGTGTCTCACTGCCAATGCGTGAGAGTTGGCAGCTCTGCAAAAGCCATATTTGGCAAGACCAGTGGCCGTGTCCTGACCAGTGGCCGTGTCTGGACTCGAGTCCAAGTCCGGACTCGAGTTCTACAGCCCTGGCTGATAACATTAATGATGAATGACAATCATTAGTTAATTTAGGATCACTTGTGCCTAGCTACAGAGGCATGTCATTTCTGCCTATACTTCTTAGATTGTGACAGAGCTTGGTTTTGCTCGTGCATTTAAAAACTAGGAAAGCGGATTTGAGGCCTACCTTGGTCAATGACTTTAAGCCAATTTCTCCTCCGCTTTGCGGCCACCTCACACTTTTCACTCAGTAGTTGGTGGGGTGTCAGACAGCGTCAATACTCATTCAATAACATTCAAACGTGGACATACTTGTAAAGGTGTCACTGCCGCACAAAACCGTTTTGCTTTTTTTTAAATATTTTAGGTCCATATGTTACCTGCTCTGTCAGCTCTAGCCACTGAAAAGAAAACGGTGACGTCATTACTATTCATGAGCTACCCCAGCTGGGTAAAGGATGCTGATAGCCAGGCTTTTATTGAATCGCTGGTAAAAAAATCTGAGTCAGGCAGCTTAGCTCATTGAATATTAATGAGAACAGGCACAAATGGTGCCGAGTCTTCCTGCAGGCTTTCTATACCACACTAAAATGACTTGAAAAAAGGTAATCAAGCCATTTTCTTTACACAAAAAATGTTCCACAGTCCATGGTAGAACTTCAGACATTAACACAAAGTATTGAAATATGTGTGTCAGGACACCTTTAAAGTGCTCATGTTATGCTCATTTTCCGGTTTATAATTGTATTTAGAGGTTGTACCAGAATAGGTTTACATGGTTTCCTTTTCAAAAAACACCATATTTTTGTTGTACTGGACATTGCTGAAGCTCCTCTTTTTACCCTGTGTGTTGAGCTCTTTGTTTTAGCTATAGATTGCATCGCTCTTCTGTTCAGTCTTTGTTAAGAGTTACACATGTGCAGTAGCTAGGTAAGGACTACTAGCCAGTCAGAAGCAGAGTATGAGGGCGTGTCTTGGTAGCAGCTAGGCGAGCATTATTACCTGTTACAAAGTGACGCTCATTTGTCACGGAAGCAAAGACTGGACTACAATAGAGCAGTTTGGAGCACTGGAACAGTGTTTTCTGTTGGAGATGTTAAGTCCCTTTGAGGTGGACTTTGGGCTTTTTTACCTTGTAAACCTTGTACATGCACAAAAAAGATGTGTCGCTCAGCGTAAATTCTTTTAATCAGTGCACGCCTAAATCAATTCAGTTGGTGGAGGCGTTCACCTTCCTGCTTAACTAATCAGAATTGCATGCAACTTGCAAGGGCCAATCACAGAGTCACAACCCTACTTTACAAATCTGTGTCTTCCTGTGCTGTTTGCAGGCAAAGAGTGCAACCCTCATCCTCCCCTTTCCCCTCCAGTCATCTACTCCAGCTGACTGGTATGGAGCCTCCTTCTCTCTGGTCTTCGGGCTCCTTTGTCGCCACCACCGGTGTCTAGATTCCATCTGGGGGGGTGATGGTTCTCTACCCTTATATGGATTTTCAAAATATTTGTATAGCGATGGAGTCTAATCGCCAAAGACTTTCTACATTTCATTGAGCTGTACAATAAACCTCATTTGCGTATCTGCAAACATGTCTGTCTTGATTGAAATCAAGCACTATAAATGAAAGGAAAAAGGCCAAAAAGCACAATGTGAGCACTTTAATTCAAACTTGCTGGGAAGACATCACAACAAATCTTAAACGCTTCCTTCCTCTTCTCTGACTAAGTCTGCCAGCCACTCACTCTCAATGAACTCCACAGCAACCCCTTGAGTAATCCAGAGTGAATCCATCCACTGATGATCTCCACAGCCCTCCACACTGGTCTCAGCCACCTGGAACATCCATCATAAGAATGCTCTACGTCGACTACAGTTTGGCCTTTAATACCATCATACAGTAGACAAGCTGGCTGCCCTTCCAGTTGCAGTATATGTGTATGTATGTGTGGGTATGTATGTGTGGGTATGTGTGTGTGTGGGTGTATGTGTGTATGTATGTATATATGTATATATATATATATATATATATATATATATATATATGTATGCATGTGAATATATTTTAACCTTACTTTTGTCCTATACACAGATCACGATTGCACTGAAAATTGTTGTTTTTGAAAAAAATGCTTATAAAAAGAGTTTTGAAAAAAAAAAATCGATTCCAAAATCGTTTCAGTGTTTCTTTAACTCATTGGAATGAGACATGAGAATGATGGCAATGTAACGGTAACAGTAATGGACAATTCCGCTTCCAACCTGTAGGGGGACCGAAGAAGAAAATGGCTTTGGTGCCTACTGTGAAGGTGTTGGTTGACAAGCAAGTAGCTAATGCTAATGCTTGGTCTATAACGTTTGCTAATTCTTGGTAGGTAACATTAAATTACGACATCGTTCAACACTCGCAGTTGTTTTCGGTGTGGTTTGGACCATGTTTCACAACTCTGCACTAACCCACAAATTCATCAGTAACGTTAACTGTACAGATAGACGACTGATCTAATGGTAATTTAGCCAGCTAGCATTTTAGCACACCCCTGTCTGTCTGCCTCTCTTCTCCGCCATAAACAGACCCAGGCACCCAAGTCAGAACAGCGGCAATTAGTAAAGTTACACCTCCGTTAGCGTTACCACTGTCCCCCACCCCCCTAGCTAAATTTACCAGACAAAAGGGGCTGACCCTGTCCCTCTCCACTTAAAATGCAAAAACCTGTGTGCCACTTTCACTGGGTTTGTTCATATGGCATTTCCCAAATATTCTTCATACTTATCCTTAAATTAAACCCCCAAAAGCACCAACTGCACAACTTTTCTATAAGATAGGCGGTTCTGCTAGTGTTTGTCGTCAAGGTTTTCTTGTGATCAGTGTTAACCAAGCTTTAAATAAAACCACACATTGCTGAAACAACACTGCTCCAGGTGAGGCTTGAACTCACAACCTCAGCATTACTCTACAGGTTACTGCCTTAGAAGTACCGCGCGCTGGCCGATTGCACCACTGGAGCCTGTAGGTTATGAAGTTCATTTCCTGGAAAATGACTAAATGGATGGAGCTATGCTGGGGTCATCTACAGCAACAAACATTACAGCTAAATAGTTTGGTACAACAAAGAGCCTTTTTTCCTGTTCAAAAGGGAATGTGATTCCTTAAAGGAAGCATTTCTTGCAGGTTTCAATAATCTATTTATAGGTTTGTTATATAATAATTGAAAGCGTGTGGCAGAACTCTTACAAGTCAGCTATTTATAACCTATTCTTTACATAATAAAGGAATTGTACACTGCCTGTTGAAACATTTACTTTTCTGTACTTATTGACAACATGTGCTCTGTGATAAAGATGGAAATTGCCCCCCCGAGATAGAGTGAACCTAACAGGAAAAGCACAAAAGTAAAAATAAAGAAATCCAGTTTAACTGAAAAAGGGCAGCTTGTCTTAATGTCAAGCCAGGTGTAGATAGCTGGAATAAGTGCACTTTCACGGCTTTATTAAATAGAAGAAATAAAACAGTATAAATCACAGTTTACTGATGCAGAAATGGAGAAGACACATTGTTCATACTTTATACAGAGTGATCAGCAGCTTCTTGTCAAAGTATGGTAATTTACAACAATTAATTGGGGTGGCAGCAGCTCAGTCAATACAGAGTTGGTATGGGAACCGGAAGGCCTCTGATTCAAGTCTTTTGATTTCAATTTTTTTTTAAACTTAACGAAAAACTGCTCGTTTTTGAAAATTACAAGTGACTCATTGAATGGTTTAAGTTAAGAGCAGTAGTTCGTACATTTATATTTTTAGACCTATATTCAGTCGGTCCGCTGTTCTTTTCCTTACTTTTTTTAAAAATTGTTTTGTTATTTTTTTTTTACAGAGGAAGAGTTTCCTTCTTTACATAAATCCAGGCTATTGGCCTGGTTGGGACCTGCTCTGTACATTGATTCCTTTTCATTTTGACCAAAATTAATTACTTCCCTGTAACCCTTGTGTTGTCTTTCAATTTGTTAATGCTTTATATTGCTGTTTTTAACTCTTCCTTATGTTTTTCTCCCTTTTTTAACACTTTTGATGCTTTTTTTCAATGTTTGTCACTTTTTTCGACCACGTAACACTGGCTTATTGACTTTAGACTGGACTAGGTCAACTTTTACTCAAGGCTATTTGGAAACCACTTCAATTTCTTTTTAAATGCTTTAAAATGTAATAAGACACCCCAAAATCAATCAATGAAAGTACTTGCCAAAGAGCGTTGTGTGGAATTAATCAGGTTATTTTGGGTAGTTGAAAAGAACATTGTTACAGGAAAACGGGTCAATTTGACCCGAGGACAACATGAGGGTTAAAGTGACATGTAACTTATGCTGAATAGAGGCAACTATTGCCACAAGTCGTTTACAGTAAATGCTATGACACATAGTTTAAAAGTAGCACAGGCACAGAGGAGTCATAAAGCAAACTGACTTTTTTTCTGCAAGTTTGCTAACAGTAGCCACCAGAAGCTACTGGTCACACCAGACCAAGTAAGTAAATAAGTAGAATGTATAGAATATGTTATTTATTCTTTCAGAACATACATGGGGTTGTTTTCGAAGCTACTTTCCATGGTGCACAGTACCAATAGTCTTGTAATATAAAATATAAAATAAATACTCAAAACGATAAAGTACTCAAACCATGCATGGTGTTCACATGCATATCACATTTGATTTGGGAGTTTCTGGACTGTACTAAACAAATAATAAACCCAGCGGCAGCCAGATAGGCGCCATTGTAAAGCAACTGGCAAAGATTGGTATAAAGGGTGTGTTGGAGAATAATGACAAAGGAAAAGCAAGGAGGAAAAAGAAGAAAGGAAACTGCCTAAACCATCTTCTGTACTCCCTTGTAGGTCTCTGCACTCTGAGGCTCCCTGAGGCTACACAACCGTGCTTTGAGCCAAATGCTAACATAACCAAAGGACAATGCTTACATTATGATGAAAAAAAAAATTAAGATTACTTTTTGGGGCATCTCCCTTTATGAGACTGACAGTGGATACACAGTGTTGGAATTCAAAATGTTATATGTGTTTAAACAATGTGTGTGATTTGCATTGTACATTACACATTTAAGCTAAAAGGCAAAAGCATTATTTCAACATAAATGAAGACATGTTGGTCATGCATTAAGTTTGTTGTTCATGCATTAAGTAGTTTTGCAATACTCCTTTTCTCTAAGATAAGGTGTTCTGGTACATTGTGTCATAACCCAGCTCTACTAAATGTGTCAGAAGCAGAATTGATGGTTAGGGACGCATCTTGTGTCTGTTTGCAGTTCCTCTTTACAGCCCAACTGTGTTATCTTTGCTCTGCAGGTCCTGAAAAGGTCAGGATCTTTGAGTCACATTCCAACTGAAAGGTAATGATCAAGCGCACAAACATATCCCACCACTGTGACCTAGAGATCCCATCCTTAGTGATGAAGACCAGGGGTGCAAGAGCCAAAGAGCCAGACAAAGTTGGGTGAGAGCTGTGGGAGCTTGATCTCTGTATTTTTTATCTCGAATATTCTACGTAATAGAAAGGATTCACACATCCAAATCGGAGATTCTGACTATTAATTTACTGACCCCTGACACCAGAGCAGGATTTAGCTCCAACAACAGGAAAGGGTGAGAGAGGTGGGGGGATGACACGCAGCAAAGGACCACAGGTCAGATTTGAACCCGTGCAGCTGCAGGACTCGGCCTACGTGGGGCGAACGCTCTTACTGGGCAAGCTGGAGCCCGTCCTGTCCATCATGATATTTAACAAATATGTTTAACCGTTCTGGGATCTGCATGCTAACATTTGCTAAGCAAAAATAACAGCTAAGGCTGATGGGAATGTTCTTAGTTTTGCCGGTTATCTCACAAGGTTTTTTGTTTCATACATTCACTGAACAAAAGCTCAAACGTTTTAATTGTATTTTGGTTGAAATTGCCTTTTTTGACACCCATCTGAAGTTAAATGTTAGAATAGATCATTTCCACATAAAACCTTTTTTCCAGCACAATTGAATTCAGAGACACCGAGTCACCGCACTGACATAACAGCTAAATAGTTAGGTACAAAAAAGAGCCTTTTTACTGTTCATAAAGGAATTTGATTCCTTCAAGGAAGCATGTCTCACACATTTCAATAATCTATTCATAGATTAGTTATGTAATGATTGGCAAGTGTGGCAGACCTCTTACAGGTCATCTCTTTGTAACCTATACTGTACATAAAAAAGGAATTGTATACTTCCTGTAGAAACACATGTGCTCTGTGGGGTAAATGAATACCTGCACCACAATTTAGGCAATCCATTAACTCATTTTCCAAATGTTTCACTTTAAGCTACAAAGGTAACTTCAGGGGGCTAAAAAAAAGTCAGGGAGTTACCAAAGTCAGTAAGATTAATCTATGGGGACATGAATGTCTTTCTAGTATTGTACGTCCTTATAATATACTGTAGTTATTGGGATATTTCAGCCTGGACCAAAAAAACATAATTGACCATTTTCAGTTCTTTGATTACCTATATTCAACTAGTGAGTCGATACCTATAAATAATTAAGAAATTGTATACTTACTGTAGAAATATCTTCCACCCCTGGCACATGGACATGTGCTTTACTTCCCCTCAGATATTGTTTTTTAAAATATTTATAGTGGAAATTGCACAAAACATTGAAAGTGATCCGGGTGCAGAGTCTAATAACATTAGTGACCGCCCCTTGCATGCACACACACACGCACGCGCACACACGCACACACATGCGCGCACAAACACACACACACTCACACAAACAAAAGTTGCTCACCAACCAATTGACGTTGCTGTCACTACAGTCACAACGCTATAGCATAGGGAAAGAATCTGAATAAAAGTTGGAAAAAAACTGTCAAAGGGCAAACTTCACTCATAAACGAAAAATGAAAACATTCTCTGGATTATTTACATGTGTTATAACCCTATAAATCAGAGATTAACCGTTGATGTAAAAAATAACAGAAGGAAGGATGGGAGGGGCTTATTAACAAAGTTATCAGTACAATTTATCAACAAAACAAGCAGAAATGCTGAGAAATGCTGAGCTGAGGTCAACAACAAACAAAGGTGAGCTTGCGACGGTCAGGCAGAGGCCGATCTACAATGAAACAGAACAACAGAGTTATTAAATGACTAAAGCTAAACCTAAACTACTAACAAAGAAAAACGGAGTAAAACCTACTCACATATGCTCTGGGCGGCACTATGAGCCGCACAGAGCCGCTGCAAAATAGCCTCGGAAAGGAACTCTGGAGAGATCTGAGGCGCAGTTAACCATATTACCCATAAATCCAAAAGTTTATCATGCGGACACAAAGAAAGCAGTAAGGTAAAAACAAGCGTGATCAATCGATAGACTATCAACAGACTGACTGGTTGGGATCCGCAACGCAGTCACCCCCAGCAGATATACGCAACTATCATCTCAGTTCTACCAAGTCTCACTCACTGCCTCTTTATTTGCCACAAGGATGTGTTGCCCGATACCCTCCGAAAAGGTTTCTGATGGTAATTCACAATGATGGAACAACATTAAGAATGCACGGAACCCCTGATCCACGCCTGTCAGCACTGGTTAGTCTGACTGTTTGTGTGAAAGAAAAGCACCGCACGACACAAACATAAAAATACAGCCTCCCAGGAACTGTCAAGAAGGGATTCAAACTGGTTCCTTTCCTGATAATTACACCGTAAATATAATGTAGGACAAACATTTGATGTCATAGTGATTTATGTAGCCTATTGTTAATGAGCTGAGCAGACTAGAAATACCTGCCGCTGCCAAGTAGTAGAATTGTTCTGTTTACTGAAGGAATGAACAATGCAGCCCTTTCACAACAACCTTTTGGGACAGTAATTAAATTTCAATGTATTTGCAGTTTTGGCTTGAAAGTTTGGAAAGGGTTTGGATTTTGATGGCAAAATGCATGAAAATGTAAATAAATTGTCCTAAATTCTTTTGATTTGGACATGGACCATAGTATAAGCGGTGTAATGGCCTGAGAGGTGTTTATAATCAGGCATTGTTAGAACCTGGGAGGTCTGAACTGTTTGCTGCACATTGCATAGTTAAATAAAAAAATCCTCAGCAACGCTGTGGAGGAAGGTCTAGCACTACAAGACTGGAATGAACCTGATAGCAGGAAGGTGTGGATGGACAGCAACAATGCGGAGCCAGGAGAGAGCAGAGGAGTGCCACACATACACACACACACACACACAGACAGACAGAAAGCACAAAGGAGGGGGGAAAAACCTGGAGGAACGAGGAAGAACTCCAGGATCATGGACCTGACTGTGACATAACAAGAGTGTTGCTTTAGCAACTTCATCGCTTTGTCACCATTATTGCAACTATGTGGTACAATTTAAAACTCTTAGGAAAAAACTCCAAACTCATCACACTTGTAACACAGCCAGTCTTTCATACAAAACTTGCCATTGTGCATTCATCTGGATTGTAAACGTCTCTCACCGCACAACCATTGTATTTTGTGTACTGTGCACTACATAATGTGATGTCCTTTTGGTTCAGTTGTTTGAGCTACCAGTGAATCCGGCAACAAAACAATGTAAGGTACACATTTCAAATTGCCATGAGAAGTGCTGGATGTAATGTGCTAGAGTAGTGTAAAAGACTATTACATTACAGTTTTCACTTTACGTATAAAAAGTTTTCAATAGAAATAGAAGGTTGGTCTAGGGTTAGCGCTGTAGGCATCTGATCAGGGAAAATCAGATGAATATATGAACTGACTAATCCCAGTTTAAAAACCATTTAATCTAAACACTGAGCCAACTGCACTGGCTCTAAATCCAAACGTTTTTGGGAAATAAACAGTGTTCTGCCCTGTAATGCAACACTGTGAGGCCGTTTATTAAATGGAAGTTATACTTCTAATTTCCTTTTTTCTACTTTTGGGTGCCAAATCTATTTAGTGTCATAAATTATACAGCTTTATCTTTGTTAAAAGTGTGGCAATCATTGAAGGAAATGAGAAATACATCAATTTAGGTGATTCCAAACTTTTGAACGGTAATAGTGGATGTTACACAATGACAGCCTTGGAAAATGTGCATAAATATTGAAATATAATGTATTTGCAACAAAAATGAACCCCCTGCAACTTTGATCACAGCAGTTATGCTAATGCAATCATGTCAGTGGTTCGATTTCTTCAGCTGAGTTACATGTTGTTTTACTTGTCTACAGGATGTGCGTCACACTTTTTCTACATGTTATTAGAACACAATGCCAGCTGCTAATTGCCACCTGTTAGCCTCTCTCTGTACTTTGTCTCCTTTCTTGTTGCACCTGCTTCATTGCATGTTACATTCACATGCAGCATATTATCTTTAAGTTTGTGGGTGTGTGTTTGTGTGTGTGTGTGGAGAGGCTCATACAGTGACATAAATCTGTTTACTCCTTATAATGTACAGATACATTGGGCAATTTTTTCACAAAATAATACCACAAATGCCAACTATACTGAGGGCCGTATGGAAATTTGTTTGCATATTTTCAACTGATCTCATGCAACTATTAACAAACACAACACATGCATTGCCATCAGTGGATTAAAGTGTGAGTGTTGCCTGTTGTTGTAAAACTGAATCCAGCAATGAATTTTATGAATGAGATGGTATTTTCTTCTTTTAAAGGAAATGTGGCATTCACTACATAACAGATGCCTTTTTCAATTCTACATGATCTCTGTGATACTGTTGGGTGTGACAGAAGATCCAGTTACACCTGTCTTACCAGTGACAGTTTTGGCATGCATGCATCCTTTTTCCGGCCCTCAGGTGTTTTTTTTTAATTATATGACTACGCCTCTGTTACATGAAGCCTATATACTTTATAAAAACAGCAGACTCTGATCTGGCAGAGCAGCAGGAGCAGGTCAGCCAGAGACTGAAGGTCAATTAAGCAGCTATTCATCCTGAGAGACACAAACAAGAGCACGATGGCCGGTGAACAACGCTTTGTATTCAGTGCACGCATTATAGGAGCCGTCCACAGGGACACACCAAAACTCAAAGTGAGTTAAGACCTCAGATGTCATGAGTTTTGAGAAGATATTTTAATAGATATTTTAATTGTAAATTATCATTGCTGTATTTGTGTATGTGTGAAACTTCTGGTCTCTCATCCTTTTATTTTGTTCTCTCTCTCCACAGATGTTTATGATATCTGTGTTATGGTCAGATGAGACTGAAGTGATTGTCTACAGGTCCTTTCAAGATTTTAAGAATTTACATGTGAGTAAAAAAAAAAAGAAAGAGAAAAAAATCCCACATTTTTTATTTTAAAGGAATAGCAAATACTAAAAATGTTTTTTTTTTGTTGCTTGTTTCCAAACAGCGGCAGCTGAAAAAGAGGTTCCCTCCCATGAACCCTTTTAGGAGAAAAGACAGAGTGATCCCCAAATTTAAAGGTACGATTATTTCAATTGTGTGTTACAAATTGTATCTAAATGAGAAACTGTGTACCTGCCCCAAATCATCAGAGGAATAACCATCTAAAACCGAAAGGGTTTATTTAACTTGCTTGTCCTCTGGGTTCAATGTTTGCACCCTCAGAGCATCCTTTCACTCTGCATTAGTGCAGTTTCTTTGCTTTATCTTTCTGACTAAATTAAGCGTGTTAACATTTAGAAAAGCCCATAGAAACCATATTTAGCCACTAATAAAGCAAATTCCTTAATAAGTAAAGGTCTTATGTTTATCTTCTTCTCAGCTATTGTACTCATCCTGAAAGCTTTTTCCTCTCCTCTCTCCAGG
>NC_048427.1:13661774-13667809 GCF_013103735.1 Etheostoma cragini | reverse complement strand
TGCAGCTGCTTACTGAAAATCAGCACACACAAACAAACATGAGCCTTATAGTCATTTCATTTATGCTGAAAGAATATTTGATTTCCTCTCCAGGTTGGTGGCTGGTGGAGAACGAGGATAAGGTTTTGGCTTGGTTCCCTGCTCCCTACCTGGAGTTATGGGATGGAGAGGATGGTGACAACGCTGAATTCCAGCTTGCAGGTGTGTGTCACTTGTTGTCACGGTTAAATATTAATGTGCATAATGAACGTAGAAATAACTGATCTAATTTAACAAGCTTGATCATATAACTGTTCCTGTGTGAGCCTGACATTACTGTACCAATCCAAGCATGCAAGATGCACATACTTTAAATTATCAAACCTTTTGTTACCGTAGAAAACAGCCAATAGTGGGGAATGTTACTTAACCATTGGAAGTCAACATAGATCCATTTCCCTTCACTAAAACTCACTTTTATGAAGATGATCTCAAGATCTACGGCGGTTCCTAAACTAGTTTTCTACTTTGCGACCCTTAGGTGCCCTGTACTGTGCTGTGAGGAGTTACTCAACTACGAAGAATGACGAGGTGTCTGTGCCCATTGGCGCTGTAGTGGAGGTGCTGAGGAAGTCTGACAACGGCTGGTGGCTCATCAGGTACACCAATCTTACCTGTCTGCACTGCAAACAACAGAAAAAAGAAACAAAGAGCACATTAAAAGAGGCCAGGGTGAAGCGTTCATGAATGCCTGTTCATTGTCTTTTAATGCAAACATATCACAAACGTGCCATATCTGTTCAGAGAGTTAGAAAGGTGTTTTAAATGTCAAATATTTCTGCAACATTGTAAAATGTCATGAAGTCTAAACTTAACTTTATGGTGTTGTTTTTTTTCAATTGTTGAACAAAGTTCATATGAATTACATTTTCTTTCAGATTCAATGGCAAGGCAGGTTACATCCCCTCCATGAACCTGCAGCCGTACAACAACCCACGGTCAGGCCTCTACAGCCTGCAGAGAAAGCTGCACAGCTCCGCTCTGAACCTGGCAACCAGCACGGAGCCTCAGGCTTCTCATGCACCCTGCGTCAGCGAGGAAATCAGGGGCTCTGCAGGTCAGTCCAGAGCAGAGTCCAGTGTGCTTGGGCGTCTCCACAAGGCCCGATCACTGGACGTCCTCTCTGAGACCCGCTTGCAAACACAGATGGAGAGGAACGTCTCAACCTCAGACCGCCTTGCACGCAGCAACAGCAGCAGTAGCAACAGAAGCACCGAGACCAGCTTCTCCAGCTTCTCTTCAAGCAGAAAATGTTCCTTAATTTCCGCAGCCTCACCCCAATCCAGTGGGAGCAGCTTTCCTGATCTCAGCCTCTCGGACCGCCGCAGCTCAAACACTAGCTCTGAGAGCTATGGATCTGTCAGCTCCAAAGGAAGGGAGACAGCCTTAAACGCTCCCATGGTGCCACCCAGACCCAAAACTGAGGAGATTCTGAACCGCTGCACCACCATGACTCGCAAGGCAGCCCTGGCCACCAAGACCCAGCTTCAGATTCAGCCAGAGTCCATCCACAGCCGCTAGGCAATCATAAGCCTCTGATGTATATCATGTGTTTTTTATATGTATTCATGTAAACATGTAATCAGCCAGTCCAGGTCATACCAGTTAGTCACACAGTTTATTTCAGTATTCTTCTCAATACTTTTCACCATTCTGTCTCACTCAGTTCCTTCTCCTTTATCCTCTGGTTCTCTTTGTTTCCCAGTTTAACCACTTCCTTCCCTTTTCCCTCCGAAACATAATCACTCAATTACCACTCCCCTCACCTGTCCCTGCAATCTTCCACACAACCTTGACAAGATAAATATGCTGAATGATGTCCAATGATGTTTATACTGTATACTGTATGTCCCATTTGATCAAATGGAACATGGCACTTTATTTATGAATATTTAACTAAGTGTAAGAAAAATAGTAATATTAATTAAAGCTGCAAGCAGCGTTGGACGGGCCCTCGCTCCTCTGCGCGCATCGGGGTTACTGGCGGACGGCGCTCCTTGCAACCGTGCATTTCTTTACGGTGTGGAGATAGTACAGACCAAATTTAAAGTTTGTTAGAGTATAGCACCTTGACTTTTAGGTCTACTTCCTGTTGCCAGTAGGGGGTGCTATGACTTTGAGCCAATATCAGCCTTCATATGTCGTCAGGGTCAGAGACTTATGAATCCTGAAATGTTTTGAGCCAATTGGCCGATGTACACTCAAGTTACACCCACTTCCTTTTTGGATGACGAAATGCACAAAATGGCCGCACCGCCACGGCCATGTCCTATGACGAAAAGGTTTTCTTTAATTGACTTTTCATCTCTAAGGTCTTAGGCACAGAAAAAATTTGAAGTGAATCGGATTAAATTTCTTGTATGAGTTTGTGGAATTACGACATTTGGAAATGGCCAAAATTGCCCATTCAAACTTCAATCTTAAACCTTCAATTCAAAATGACAGTCTTCCTGTTGGGTTTAGGATTGTCCTCCAATGAGCGTTTTTGTAAGTCTTGACATGCTACATATGTGTACCAAGTTAGATATTAAACGTACTGCAGGGGGTCAATTTCATTTAACTTTATAGGGCGCTAGCGAGACCTTTTTTTGCGCCTATTCCCGAAACTCCTCACAATATTTAAAATTTGTCGTTGTTGACGCTTGGGCCCTAGTAATGTAGCTTCAGTGAAGCGTTAGAAGGAGCAGGTACAAGAAAGTTTATGTGATATTGCTACATAGTAGTAAACAGTAATTTTGTTAACCTTTGAAGCAACTTGAGGGCAAATTTACCTGGATTTTTAAAGTAAACTGTATTTGATGTATCTATCTTTACTAACTGATAAGAGAAAACACTCTTTCCCAGCAGTGATGTTTACTTTTTATTATGTAATATTTTATCATCTCATGTATTCTACATAAACACTTTCTCCTGATGGAAATAAAGTGATAGCCTCAAGCAAGCCACCCTTTGTAAATAGCAGCATAGAGCCTGTCAAAGAATAGAATGCCAGGGTGAAGGCTTTTTGATGGACTTCCAATTGAAATATGACAGACCTGGTTAACAAGCTGTCAGCTGACAGAAAGGAAGTCCAGTTTCCAGTCAGAACATGTTCTCAATTAATTATTGCATTCTCTAGTATGTCTATTGTTCTCTCCTTCATGTTCAGCATATGTACCGTACGTATTGTAAAATGAACATATAATAAAATCTAACTGTCACCATCAAAAATCACCAGATGTAATTTATTGGTTATTAGTTTAATAAATGATTCATCATTTACTGTAATGAATAGTGGCAGAAATGGCATTAGTAGCTGGACATATTATGGACTAGCAAATCACAGTTTTGACTGCAGAGGGCCCAAAGAATGGTTCCCTCGAGCCAGGCACCAAACCACCCCCTCACTCTGACATCTCTCTCCACCAGTGAACATAGCACGTTTGTTAACAGAATGAAAAATAACATTCTGTTTCTGTTACTAGAGCAAAATGCCAGCTCAATTATTACCACTTACCATCTCTGCTTCTCTCTGCATGTTTTTGCTCCTTCATTACATTGTTGCAGATTCCATGACACGTTCACATGTTCAGCACATTTTCTGTGTGTGTATGTGTGTGTGTGTGTGTGTGTGTGTGTGTGTGTGTGTTTGTGCGTGTGCGTATGCAGGGTGTGTATTTCATATGTGTCATATATTTACCGGAATGACACAAACATGCAAGTCAAGTATTTTGGAAAGGTAATTACCCTTTTTCAGAAGGGTGGTTACCCTTTTTAGTTAGTTTACTTACCTTAAGTAGTTCACCTAGAGTAACTACCCTTTTGAAAAAGAGTAACTACCCTTCTTAGGGTACCCTAAGGTTAATAATGCTAAAGTTATGGAGGTTGCACCTATGTTATTGTTTTGTTAGGGGTGTATGTGTTTTTTTCTCTCCCAACAATTCAGGTGGTTCAAAAGGATAATAAGTGTGTTTTGTGTAATGTTAGAATGGGGGTGGGATGGGTGGGAGTAGGACTGCGACGAGTTAGTGGAGAGGAAAAGGAAGCCAAACAAGATCATTACAAATTGCCATGTCAATGCAAGACACGTTGGATAAAGACAGAAATAGAGGAGAGGGGACTTTTTGTACCTGGAATGTCAATGGGTTTAACGAACCAGTTAAAAGGGGCAAGGTTCTGGCCCACTTAAAGCTGATGTGATCTTCTTGCAAGAAACCCATCTGAAAAATTATGCTCAAAATAAACTTAGATGTATCTGGATAAGCCAAGTATTTTAAACATCATAGTTTTCTACAAAAGGCATGTGGGGCGGCCACATTGATCCGGAGTGGAGATCCTTTTAGGTACCAATCCACCATTCAGGACAAAGATGGGAAATATGTTATGGTAATGGGGGAAATGCACTCAATTCCAATGACACTATTAAATGTATACGGCCCAAATCACAACGATCCAAAATTCTTCAGAAACACATTTGGTTTGAATCCCAGACATGTCCACCATACAATTTATTATCAGTGGAAATTTTTATGCGGTGTTAGACTCACATCGGGACAGGTCTTTTACTCAAAGGATTATAAACACGAATGAAAGCGGCCTCATTAACACACACGGATATGGAATAACATATATATGTATATCCGTAGGAATAAAGTCATCACTGAATAGCAATCTGTGGCCAGAGATGTATAAAGCTTTGACTGTAGCTGTGGTGCAGCACTGTGCATTCAGATATTTGAAAAAAAATAAAAAAATTTAAGGTAGAAATACCAGAAAAGATACGGTTACATGCATACATACCCACTGTCATATGCCCTCAGTCTATATTCAGGGACAACTTGTTACTTTGGTTGTTTAATTGAGATTTTATTGACATGTTTGTGTTAAAGTTACATAATGACGCTGCATTGTGAACAGGTTATAATGAAGCACATACTGCAGACAATATACATAATATACATATTCATACGATGAGCAACAAAAAGAAAGTTAAGGTAATTGTTGATTAAGAAAATGCCCTGACAGGATAATTCTTTTGCTTCACAGATTTCAATATCCTAACTTGGAAGTCAATCAAAAAGCCTTCACACCGGCATTCAGTCTATTCATTGAGGTGTTGACATGACAATGTCACATACATTTACTCGTACCTGCTCCTTCTAACGCTTCACTGAAGCTACATTATTATTAATGTTATTATTTTCTTACACTGAGTGAAATATTACAACAAAGGTGCCATGCTCTATTTTAACAAAAGGGCCTTATTTAAACATCATCTTGCGCCATTGAGCATACCTTTAGCTTGTCAAGGTTGCTTTCTCCCCCATCTTTGGTACGACAAGAATTTAAAATAGAAATATGAACAATGCTGCATTAAACGCATTTGACTGACAGACCCTGTAGGGTCAAACAGATTAAGTATGTTACATGAATATATTGTTAATCAGAGGCTTATGATTCCCTAGCGGCTGTGGATGGACTCTGGCTGACTCTGAAGCCGGGTCTTGGTGGCCAGGGCTGCCTTGCGGGTCATGGTGGTGCAGCGGTTTAGGATCTCCTCAGTTTTGGGTCTGGGTGGCACCTGGGGAGCGTTTAAGGCTGTCTCCCTGCTTATGGGGCTGACAGATCCAGAGCTCTCAGAGCTAGTGTTGGAGCTGCGGCGGTCCGAGAGGCTGAGATCAGATCTCTCACTGTCGCTGACGTTGGGCTGGGGTGAGGCTGCAGGATTGCCTGTGCAGCTCTCACACTGCGCTTCCTCTTTCAAACTAGAGGATGAGTCGCTACTGGAGGAGAAGCTGGAGAAGCTGGTCTCGGTGCTTGTGCTGCTTGTGTTGCTCGTGCTGCGTGCACGGCGGTCTGAGGTCGAGACGTCCCTCTCCATCTGGGTTTGCAAGCGGGTCTCAGAGAGGACGTCCAGGGATTGGGCCTTGTGGAGACGTCCAAGCACACTGGACTCTGCTCTGGACTGACCTGCAGAGCCCCTGATTTCCTCGCTGACGCAGGGTGCATGAGAAGCC
>NC_048427.1:13634589-13661674 GCF_013103735.1 Etheostoma cragini | reverse complement strand
CCTGGAGAGAGGAGAGGAAAAAGCTTTCAGGATGAGTACAATAGCTGAGAAGAAGATAAACATAAGACCTTTACTTATCAAGCATTTTTCTCATAAGTACGTAAATGTCTTTTATATTGGCTTTCTAAATGCTCACACACTTAAATGATCATACCTTTAAATTTGGGGATCACTCTGTCGTTTTTCCTGAAAGGGTTCATGAGAGGGAACCTCTTTTTCAGCTGCCGCTGTTTGAAAAATAACAACATTTTTATAAATTATTATTCCTAACATAGACAGCACACTGAGTAGACAAAGTGGAAATTTTTGTGGCTTTTTTGTAACTCACATGAAATTTCTTAAAATCTTGGAAGGACCTGTAGACAATCACTTCAGTCTCATCAGACCATGACACAGATATCATGAACATCTGTGAAGAGAAAGACAATAAAATAAAAGGATGAGAGACCAGAAGCTTTCACAAATACACAAATACAGCATAGTAATTCACAATTCAAATATCTCCTCAAAACTCATGACATCTGAGGTCTTGACTCACTCTGAGTTTTGGTGTGTCCCTGTGGACGGCTCCTACAATGCGGGCACTGATTACAAAGCGTTGTTCACCGGCCATCGTGCCCTTGTTTGTGTCTCTCAGGATGAATAGCTGCTTAATTGACCTTCAGTCTCCGGCTGACCTGCTCCTGCTGCACTGCCAGATCAGAGTCTGCTGTTCTATATATATAGGCTACATGTGACAGAGGCGGAGTCAGTGAAAAACACCTGAGGGCTGGAGAAAAGGATGCAGCCATCCTCTCATGCAGAGGCTGAGTCAGATAGGTGTAGCTGGATGTTTTGACCCATGAATGTGACAGAGATCACGTAGTAGAATGAAGGTTGATAGAGCTATCAGGAAAAGAACAATTACTGGCAGGTGTCCTCATAAAATAACAGATGATGCATTTACATCATCTGGGGCTTTTTTTACACAAAGGAAAAAAAACACATTTTTTACACACACACCTTTAATCCATTGATTGCAGTGGATGAGTGATGATGTTGCCTAGGAAGTGAGATTCTTTTGTGTTGATTTGCCAATAATTTTATGATTCATCTTCAGTTCAAAATATACTATGTTTCCAATATCTGCCCTAAGGTCACCAAGTACCTGTCATAATTCCATGTTATGAAATGTTTAAAAGGTAGGCTATTTTGTGACAAATTTCCAAAGAATATTCAAAGGGTGGTACCCATGGAACAAATCTGGCACACAGTGTGTCAACACTACGGTTAGCAGCTAGCTAGCTCTGAAGGGTTCCAATTCATTTAATAACTTATAATTTTGATGCACAAGGTACACTAAAAACAAATATATTGCCTTGAAGCAAGAAAACATGTTATTACTTTCTCAAGAATTTATTACATCAGCCGCTGTCCTCACTTCCCACCATCTCCTGCATCCTCAACTCCCATAATGAAAACTCGTCACCTGGCAGCAATATCCCTTATCAGAAACTAGTGCAGATAGCTTTGTGTGTGTGTGTGTGTGTGTGTGTGTGTGTGTGTGTGTGTGTGTGTGTGTGTGTGTGTGTGTGTTGAAACTGACCAAATAGGCAACGGCGTGCGTGTGTGTGTGTGTGTATTGTTGTGTGGGGGAGCAGGTGTTTCTTCAAAGTGAGGATTGCAAGAGAGGGCCAGATTCAGAGGGGGTTATCCCGACCACTCATCAGATGGATGTGGGGGTGGACTCCGTGTCTGAAGTGATGCCAGGATTTCATCGCACAGACACACACACACACACACGCACACACACACATACACACACACACACACCTAGCGTTTTGGTGTAAAAGGTCAGGACTGTCCAGCTTTGTGTACAACCTGCAGAGATGTATGTCAACACCTGTGAGTAAAGCCACATGGGGTTTCCCACTCTGAACACGAGGACCATGACTCTGGATTCCGTTTGTATCTTTTGCTGACACAAAATACAATGTGTATTGGGTACAAAACACGTGAATACAAACGTGATACACAGTCAACAGTCAACTACTAGCTCACACATTCTCGCAAAGCATCCTGTGATAGCACATTAAAAAACTATCAAACAATTAACTAGAAGAGCACTCGGAGACCAGAGCTCTGCAAAAACTAGGCCCTGTCTTGCAATTTTGCCAAAAGTTAAAAATGATTTGTGTATTCACATAATGTGGTTATTGTGAGATCCATGCCACACCTTCCCACTACGTAAAATGGAAATTAGGCCAGTAGTTTTGTGTAATCCTACAGATAGACAGACAACCAAACAAAAAGCTTCCTTGACGGTGGTAAAATTCGGGTGGAGATGTACGTGCTCTGCTGCATGAGCATTCATGGCATGACTAAAATCTTTGATATGTCCCGATATCTTAATGTCTCCATGTCTCCATGTCTCTATATCCCAACTGCTGCACAGGGATTTTGGATAGGTTCTGTCAAACCAGCAGTACACAGTCAGATATAGATGATTTACCAGTTCCAAGGATTTCTATACACTCACATCATCGGAATCCCACTATACTGTGTCAATGACCAGTATAGAATTCAAAAGTATTTACGGGTGCATAGATATTACCACTAATGAATCAGTCTTGATTAACTTAAATCAGGAACAATAATGAATGTAGTATAAACAAAACAAAACAAAAAAGTGTTTTTTATGGCCTTAGAAATGTGTTGGTCTCGTTTTTGGGACTAAAGACTTTATAAATGTTTTTTGTTTAATGTGTGCAATTCATTCCATATTCATTCATTCATTCTGCCAAATGCGGCTTGTTCGAACACATCCAACACTGAGACACTAAAGAAATGAGACACTAAACAAGACTTGTTCGTGTGCATCGAAGTTATCTTAAACTAGGCTGATATTGACATTTTTACAAATCTTTGAGAGAATCAGTTCATAGTTAAGCCGTGCAGTTCGTGCAGTGTGCCAACAATTGTTAAACTGGGATTGATAGCACTGTCTTTCATAAAGACCTTCCTTCCTGTATTGAACAAATAACAAAAAATCACTAGGATTTTCTACATAGCGCCACAGAGCATCATCTTGTTGGATTTTGCTTCACAATCACTTCTTTGTTTGGCTCGCCTTGAAACTGACAATGCAAATGTCAGAGAAATTACCCAGGTGCATGGCTCATTGCTTTCATTTTACTCTATCTCCACTAGACATTTACAGAAATACATATGTGTGTTACCAACTTGCACAATTTCATAAGCTGAAAACAAACACGTATTATTACTCTGACAGATTCCTGTCCATCTCCAGCGTGAAAAGATGTCAAATATGAAAGATTAGGTGTCTTACCATTGTCCGTTTTATTTGAAAAGGGACTCTCATTAGCGAGGCAGGCAGTAACTGTTTGTTTAGTCAGGGTTTGGACACATAATACTGTACCTGCTAACGCAACTCTGTTAACCCCAAACAAGTAAGGATGTGACAGAAGCACTCTTTCTCAGAGACAGCCCTTGGCAAACATTGCCAGATTTTGTGTGTAAAATATTTTGTGTGTAAAAGCACTAAAAGACACAGACCTAGAATGTGGATTTTTTTTGGGAAATAAGTGGGACAAGAACTTCATAGTTGCTTTCAATTACTCTGAGATTAACCACTGAACCACTTTTTGGTGTTTACTTTTGGAGAATTGTAGAAAATAAAATCTAAAAAACAAAGAAACATCAATAGTCTTGCATATACTGGAGAGAAGAGAGTAGTAGTATTCTAGATATTATTCAATCTGTAATAGTATGTCCCTAAATACTGAAACAGAGGTTCATTGCCAGCCAAGAAAATACTGATTACATCACAATGGTATTGAGCCCTAAAAAATTACACCCACAAAAATTTAAAATAAACTCTATTACTGGAAGGAAGCTGCAGATGTGAACTTGACACTACACTCGCAACATAGCGGTTAAGCTGTTAATCAACGCCATTATGGTAAAAAAAAAAAGTATTAAATCCATGAGACGTGGCTGAAGGTTGTCCAGTAGTCTGCACAGAAAAAGGTGGAGTCAGTCAAAAAAGGGTGCACAGTTTCTGAGAAATGTAATCATAGAAGGAAGTTGTGCAGCTTTGAAAGAAACCCTGACTATAATTGTAAATGCCAGGAAATCAAGTCCACAGTTGCTGTGTAAAAACACCCGTGCACAAAACAAAGTTGAAATTTATCTGTTTGTAGTGCCTGAAATAAGTTCTGGGGAACATGAGTCACCCATAATGTAATTAAAATGACTGATACTGTTTTCAGTTACTGTAAAAGATTGACCATATTTATTGATATATATCTTCTGGTGTGTAAGATCTTTAATTAGACATTTGCACGTTCTGCCAAGCACATATTTTGTGTTGTAAAATCTCTTCCTCATGGCTTACCTCGGTCTAACACTTGTCCTTGATGAACAACCTAGCACATTTTCACTCTGTGATCGTGCCAGATAAAAAGTTAAGGGATTGCAAATTTCATTTATCTCAAGGAGAATGAGCTAAAATGAGAACCTTAAAAGTTACCATCAGGCCACTTTAAATGCCTGTACAAAACTCTACACTATGTATATTATAGCTGTTAAGATATTTTAGTTTGGACCAAAGTGGGGAATGACCGACCAACAGCTGGACAGTGCCATGCTCCTTTGTGCCATGCAGCCGCTAGCATGGCTTAAATCTCACAGGACACATTCGGTGTTAAGGTGTTCAATATATTTCTAAAATGTGTGAAATATTTAAATTTGCAATCAATTTCCTACAAAACCCAAACACCAGACTCCAAGCAGTTTCCCAATAGTTGTCAGTGACTATGAGAGTTTGAGAGTTGATGACAGTCAATGGTAAAAGAAGTACTCCAATACTCCGATACCAGTAAGTAGAAGTAGCAACACAACATTGTAGAAATACTAAACAATGATAAAGTAAGAGTACTGGATGTTTAACTGTTACTTAGTAGAAGTGGAAAAGTATTGTCATCAAAATATACTTAAAGCACAAAAGGTAACATGAAGCATGGCCCATTTCAGAGAAATATTAATTATAAGTATTATTGAATTCAAATTATTTAGGCATTAATATGCAAATTACTTTAATGTTGCAGCAGGTATGTAAAGGTTGGGTATAATTTTTACTACACTGCGGGTAGCTTCTGAATTTCACCAAGGCGTCAGTAAAATTGCATCTAATCTGATTATGCAAAGTATAGTAACTAAAGGCATTAAATAAATCAGAAGCAGAAAATAGAAATACTTAAGTAAAGTAACTCAAAATACTTGAGTAAATACACATGTACAATAGACATTGACTTTTTTTAATTTGGCAGTATACTTTCTATTCATAAGACAAACTGCCAGCCAGCATTTTTGAAATACTTCACTAGTTCCAAAGGGTTGATTTCACTTCAACGTTTACACATGGTCTATTGTAACTGACGCTTCTTGCTAAAAAAAACGTGCCTGACACCATTGCATAAGTAGTAATTTGTTCTGGTGAATGTAGACTACACACACTGAATTGGCACATGCTTAGTGGTGGTTGTGGTTATGTAAGCAGAAAAGTTTCAGTTTCTAATTTACGGAATCTAGAATTAGGTCTATTTCCCTGATGCGTTTGGCTACTACGCGTTTAGTTGGCACACACACAATGAAACACAGGTTGTTAGACTCAACATTTCAGTTGCTGCCATGACACCGAAAGTCCCAATGATGAAATCCTTCATTCCATCAGAAGGGACCATTCTCAAAAAGAGGCTGTTTATATAAGTAATTTAATGTGTGTGAATTCCTTTATTGTTAAATACTGCTGAGTATCATGCATTGTTGAGATGTTTTGAGTGACATACAGTACGTGCCAGTGAAAGAACAATCCACTCATCATTTACTGGTCACTTTACGATTTCAAGATGCATCATTGTGGTGCATGGTTGTGTGTGGTGTGTTGTCTTATATGCCCGTGCTAAAGAAAAATATCCCATTTATGCAAAGTAATTTCAATCTGAGTACAATGTGAAGCAAGCAAAGAAAGCACGGGCCAAAGCCAAATCATGCCTTCTGTGTATTAACAGAGATTGTTGACACTGATACGGTACCAAAATGTTTGTTTTGTATTATTGGACTGCTGCCAAGTCAGCTTACATCGCCAACCAAGGTTCAAGGTTCAGGTTCAGGGGAGCCTGTTTTATCACGTGAACATCAATAAAGGCTCCCTCCATCACTGCTCGATGAATCACCCAAAAGGAAATCACACAAGGAATTGCAAAATGGGAATCTAAGACAAACATAGTGCAAAAATAAAGGGCTAAAATTAAACGAATATAATTTAAATGAAGTCATTGTAGTAATGCAAAAAAAACGTCTTTTGCAGATTGGTCTTATTGCCTTAATTCAGAAAATGTGGTAAAATCCAAGATTTTAAGAACATTAATTTTCTTTGTGAATAAATAATGCATTGTAAATACATAAATGTTCCTCCTTAAAATACAGGGGGCACACGCATACACACAACTATGTTAGATTCCAATAGAGGCAGGCAGATTTTTATTTTTAAAGGCCAGTTATTTCAAGAATCCAGGATACTATGCATCCTGATAAAGTTCCCTCGGCCTTTGGAATTAAAATAACCCCAAATCATGTCATAGCCCTCACCATACCCAGAGATAGGCATGGGGAACTATCCACAAGATCATCTCTCACTGCAAATCAAACCAGCTAACTGAAATAAAACCATGCCTATCTCTAGGTATGGTGAAGGGTATGACATGATGAGGGGTTATTTTAATTTCAAAGGCCAGGGGAGCTTTTTACTTTCTCAAGCCACTGTGTGTGTGTGTGTGTGTGTGTATATACACTGTACATATGTCTATAAATCTGGGTGGGGAAAGTGAAAGAGCAGAGCTCGTCCCTCCATCATTACCACCACTGAGGGGCCCTTGAGCAAGTCCCTTAACCCCCAACCGCTCCAGTGGAGCTGCTCAGTGGTCAGCAGATCAAACTGTGGCAGCTTTTAAGTGGACTTCACCTGAAAACTGCAAATAAACAGAGGTATGGATTAACAACATGGGAAGGCACGTGTCATTTTGACCACGTTTAGAGGCTAAAAACTGTTAAAGCCCATTGGGTGCTGACTCTAGCAGGAGGATAACACGGCATAGGCAGCACCAATTGTTTTAGATTTTCCTGCTACTGACAGCACTCCAAATTTCCAAAACAGAGCTACGTGTGGAAATTGACCGGAAAGCTCCTTTTTTTTAAAGATTATTTTTGGGACATTTTTGGCCTTTATTTTATTTTTTTTTACAGGACAGCTGAAGACATGAAAGGGGAGAGAGAGGGGGAACGACATGCAGCAAACGGCCGCAGGTCGGAGCTGAACCCAGGCCCGCTGCGTCAGGGTGCAAACCTCTACACATGGGTGCCTGCTCTACCAACTTTCTTGGCGCCCCGGAATTCTCCTTTAAGTTACTGACTGGCTGCATTTAGGATGTGAAAGCCTTGTTTGATTTGGACAACAGTCAGGTTTTTTGAGAATTTATTTTTGTGTTTACAGTTTTGATAAAATGGGTAAAATTTGTCTTAGCAATCTAGAAAAACTGTAATATCTCAGCATCTACTGGATAGAGTTGGTACAAAAAGATGTTTTGGTGATCCCCTGCCTTACCCTCTACTACCACCATGTGGTTCACAATTGTGGTTTTGTTTAAAACTAAGCCTATTGTATGCATTGCCTTGAAATCTGCATCATAATGTACATGCACGTTTCCTTGTGGATGAATCATACAAACTAAACCATTAACTTTTCATCTAGCATCATTAGGTCAAGATTTCAATTTGTGCAACTAATGGTGCTAATTGCTAATTAGAAAATGTTAACATGCCAACACGCTAAACATTACATTCCTGCTCACCATCAGCATGTTAGCACTGCCATTGTGTCATCTTTTATTCTATCGACTCCTAATGCTAAAACACCAGAAGACTGCATGAAATGTTTCAACGCAGCAGAGGGCGGGGTAGGGTGAAAAGTGGCTGCCAGAGCTAATGTTGCTAAGTTCAGCCAGGAGCAGCACCATGGCCTTCCTTTTTGTGTTATTGTGTTGTATTATCAAGTTTATTATATAAGGAAAAAGATTTGTTGCCAAATGTGCCGTTATTTATTTTTATTTTTTAACCGTATATGATGCAGTTTGTTTTGTCCTATAAAATGAGTAAATAACTTGATAATTGATTTGAGGTGCAGCATGAAAACATATCTTAAAATCATGATGCATTGGTCAAAAAAAGCAACACACAGTGAAAGCTGTTAATATGATTTTTTTTTTTTTTTTTTAAATCCATTTACCATTCTTTACAATCACACCGTCAATCAAATCCAGGCTTATTCTCAAACAATCTGTTAGAATACAACTCTGATGAGCTTTAGCATGATGGCACCATCACATGAAAGGGGAACATGATTAAGGAGTGTTTCCACAGGCAATTTATTAAAAATATTTCCTTTAATGAAGATAGATTCTTTTCTTTATATACTATAGGGATAGAATAAAATGTCTCTGAAAACTGAAGGTTTTCTGTCTGAAGAGTGCTATGTTGAAAGTGTTGCATAGTTGAAGAGACAGAAATGTAGGGACAGCGGGGATCTTAATTTAAAATGACACATAGGGAAGTAAAAAGCTCTTTGTTAAATGCAGAGTGCAGGGTAAAAATACTCTATTTTTCAATACTTTTCTGTGAGTGTTTTGGCTCCAAACTCCCCACAACAGTCAAACCATTAAAAACGTGACCGGTCACCTTGTGTACTGGACGTGTGGGTGTAAAATCCTGACCACAAACATTAGTAACATATAGTCCATCTTTGTGCAAAAGTAACTCAATAGAACAAGATCCACAGCAATCACATGTGATAATTATCTCCCAAGCAGTTGTATGAACACAGGGGATGGGGACAGGGGTCCTCTTTTTGTGTGTCTCTCCCATTTGCAGCCTTTAAAAGTGCCCCTGTGTGTCCATCACTTAGTAAAATAAAATATCTTCTTGGCAGGCAGACAAAGAACCATCTTAGTTTTGAAAAAAGAAATCAAGGAATACTGTCAATCTAGCTTATAGGCTGATTAAAGCTCCAATCATTGATAAACCCAAACTTGTCCTTCATACAGACTTGGCAATTTACTTCTTTAGACATTGTGTTAATGAGAGCATATTCCTCAGAGGAATCCTTGTCCGGTAGTCAGATGTGTGTTCGTGTTGATCCCTCGGCATCGGCTGGATGACAGCTGGAGACGTGGAGGGGGAATTCCCAACTCAGCTTATAAAATGTCTCGAGATACTGCGCCAAGCGTTGTTAAAACAAAAGGGGGAAAAAAAGGGGTACACTTCGTGAGCCACACCCAGTCTCTGCTGCTGATTCTAACTTTACACGCTCCAGCCGGGAAGAACTGCACTTTTCTTCCTTTCCTCCTTCTCTTCTAATCCATACATTCATTTGCCTGATATCCCGTCCCCTGGTCAATCAGCTGTCCGTCCACCTATTGGGAACATGTATGAGTTTGCACTTCTCCAAAGCCCAAATTCGTATCCGTAGTCGTTCTCTTTCTCCTTCTCGGTAGCATCTGCAGACCTCTGCTTTTGCCTTAAGTCTCTGTCCATCAAATAAAAACAGATCCACGATGCCGGCCAGGGTCACCGGAACTCATAGATGGCAGCGCTGTGCTCGGGAACGTGGGTGAGGTTTAGAGACTGGTACCTGCAGCATAACAATATATGTTAGGATATGTAGATGTGTAAGAAGTACATGGCACAAAGTGCTTTCCAGCTTTGTGATAATGCCTTTCTCAGACAATCCAAATGATTTTTCAGTGGTTTATTTAGTTTAAAGACATAATTAATGAAATCAAACCCCTTTTTTATACTAAGGTCAGCATTTCTTTCTGCCATTACCTCCTTATATGTTAGATATCAGTGTCAGTGGTGGAGTCCGTCATTCCCACACTGGATTTAAACTGCCACCATGTGCACGACTAGCATGCATCTCCTTGATGTCATGCCTCACTGTGTACTGTTCATTCCCTTCACACAATATTAAAAGCGTTCGTCTGGCAAAACACAGCGTCACTTTTAAAACGAAGAAGCCGAGAAACACGACATACAGTTATTTGTCACAGCTCAATGCTGACCACAGTGGTTCCGCATGTCTTCATTTTAACAGCTGATCAGTTGTAATCTTTGCAGAGAGGAACAAGAAGAAAACAAGAGGGAGCGGCCACAGCTGCACACATCTAACTCCTCAGCAAGGTAAACAACTTTTACTGTGCCCTGCTGTTGTGTGGAAACAAGACTGCGCAGAAGGAAATCAGATCTCGGTTGCTCACAGCATGATGGAAAAAGGCAGACGACTGACTGACAGATTTATGAAATCCATCAGTGTGTTTGGCTGTTGTGTTTGCTGCGGTGTTCAGCAGCACGTGCTGCTAAATCAGAGGTGACGGAAATCTTAAGGATTACAACAATTTTTTTTTTTTTTTTACAACCAATAAAAGATATACTTAACCAGTTTATCTAAAAAAAAATCAACAAAAGTCGAAGTTTAGTAAAAGTTTGAAGCATTTATCCTTCAAGTCGGAGTATCAGGTCAGGTGAGAACAACACCAAGCACTCGTGTGGCTTTGACATATGCCTGATCTGACCTTGAGTGTTCCAACACAACTGCAATCCAGTTTGTCTAAACCCCAAATAAAAGGCTTTACTGGAATAAAAGGATGGATGTTGAGATCTTAAAAGTCAGCAGTTTGAACAAAATGAATTGAGGGCAAACCACAGTCATATTCAGCCTTAACCCGTACCCTAACCCCCCCCCCCCCCCCCCCCCCCCCCCCCCATGTGTGGTTTGTAGGGTTCACACCAGAGGTGTAAAAAGGCAGCAACGAGCACAGCGTTGATCCTATAATCGTGCTTAATTAATAAATCTATAACAACATTCACATTGCAGTCAATGCTGTTTTCAGTCCAGGCATTAACCTTAAATGCAAACATCATAGCATAAGTATGAAATGAGCATTGCCTGTTAATTATTTTACACTTTTGAAAACAACATGAAATAGAGGTATTTTGCATGGTAAGTATTTGGTCAGAGAAGGGAATAAAAAAAAAAAAACCAGAATAGTATGAAATCTGAGGACTTTTGTTACAATAGCCAAACCAATAAGTGCAGAGGGAGTTAAAAGAAAAACCCCAAAAAATTTCAAATCAAAAATGAAAACACTCAATAGAGACGAAGTAGGTCTAAGTTTGCTTATAACCAGACAGTACGCCCATATAAATCTAATCCAACAAACAGAGTTTGTTCTGCTTCATCCATATAAGGTTACACACAGTCTAACTTCAGGTTCTGAGCAACATTCATCCTCGACTAATCATGTATGTAAGGGGAAATTAGAAAGTTGCAGAAAGCTGAAAATGTTGTCTGTTAAAGGTCCTATGACATGGGGCTCTTTGGATGCTTTTATATAGACTTTAGTGGTCCCCTAATACCGTATCTGAAGTTTGTTTCCCAAAATTCAGCCTTGGTGCAGAATTACAGCCAGTAGAGCCAGACCCATAATAAGCTTTCCTTAGTATGTGCCATTTCTGGGTTTGTAGCTTTTGGGGAGGGGACGGGGGACGGGGGTGCCTAAAAATAATACAAAAAAACTAGTCCATGCATTTGTTACTTCTAGGCTAGATTACTGCAATTCTTTATTATCAGGCTGCTCGGAAAAGTCCATAAAGACTCTGCAGCTGATCCAGAATGCTGCTGAACGTGTTCTGACAGGAACCAGGAACAGAGATCACATCTCTCCTGTTTTAGCTCCGCAATGGCTTCCTATAAAATCCGGAATAACATTTAAAATTCTTCTATTCTTCTACAAAGCTCTTCATGGTCGGGCACCATCTTATCTTAAAGAGCTCATAGTACCTTACAACCCTACAAGAGCACTACGCTCCCAGAATGCAGGGTTACTGGTGGTTCCTAGAGTCTCTAAAAGTAGAACGGGAGCCAGAGCGTTCAACCATCAGGCTCCTCTCCTGTGGAACCAGGTTCCAGTTTGGGATCAGGAGGCAGACACCGTCTCCACATTTAAGAGTATGCTTAAGACTTTCCCTCTTTGATAAAGGTTATAGTTGGGGCTGGCTCAGGAAAGACCTGAACCAACACTTAGTTTTGCTGCTATCTATTTGTATGCAACCTCATCCCATTAATGCATGTTACTAACTCAACTTCTTCCCTTTCCCGTAGTCTTGTGCTCTCTCGCCCCTCTCCTCTCTCCTCCTATCACTTCCTGCAGGTGTTTCTGGCTCTGGCGCTGTAGAGTCTGGATCTGTGGTTGGAGTCACTGCTGCCTCCTTGTTCCTGCTCAACACCTTCTGCTACAATTCCCCATGTCTGTCTCTCTGTCTGTCTTGTCTGTCTGTCTCTTTCTCTCACCCCCAACCGGTCGAGGCAGATGACCGCCCACCCTGAGCCATAGTTCTGCTCGGGGTTTCTGCCTCTTAAAAGGAAGTTTTTCATTGCCTCTGTCGCCTAGTGGTTGCTCTGGGTGGGAGTTGTTGGGTTTCTGTAAATAACATCATAGAGCACGGTCTAGCTCTGCTCATTTATGAAAAGCGCAGTGAAATAACTGTTGTTGTGATTTGGCGCTATATAAATAAAACTGAAATGAATAAAGGATTCCATATCGGCCCATCTCAGCTTTCATGTTCTCAAAGGCAGAGTAGAATACGCAGGGCTCAGTTTACACCTTTCGCCATTTTAAGCCACTGAGGGACCATAGGCAGGCTATAGGAACGCCTATTAATGTTAAAAAACCGCATTAAGTGACATTTTTATGCCATGGGACCTTTAAGGACTTTCCCCACCCAGATTTTCAATCTGGTCTGGGCTTTGATGCCACCACCTTTCAGTAAAAAGTCTGCTAATTTGTTAAATTACACGACTTCACCTCACAGCTACTAGTGTTGTGTTGCGTTACCATTCAGAGCTCCTGTGGTAGTAGTAGCCCTCGATTGTTGCTGTGGATTTCTGGAAGCATATGTAGTAGAATCCGGCAAAGGAAGCTCCGCTGATGTCTTTTATTGTGTGGTCAGGGACCAGAAACTGCTCCTGCAGGGGCAGGGTGAGACATAGCGGCAGCTGAAGGTTCAGAGGTGACTTACTACAACATATGGTCAGGCTCAATTTAGGTAGTACCTTACCTTCCACCTCATGAAAATAAAGTCAGAGTTCTTCAGATCCTCGTAGTCAAAATCATCCGAGTTAAATGTCTTTGCATACTGGTAGAAGGCCTGGAACTTGCCCTTGACACAAAAAGTAAAAAAGGATCTATGTTACGGTAAACCATCCTGCTGTGGAGCACTTGTGCCGATTACGAATGAACAAGCTTTCACCTTACCCAGTGCTTACGATCCACATCTTCATCTGCATCCCATTTCCGGGTGAGAAACGGCCGCTTCCTGCTGATGATCTCTCCAGCGAAGAACGTGGTCAGGGTTGGGTATTCCTGTGAGAGAGAACACGACAGAAAACGGTGGTGTTTTAGTTTGCTCTGGTGCAGCCAATCTGACACATGCTGTTTTGTCTTTTCTTCTCTTTGTAAGTGAAAGAATGTCACACCTAACGCTTATGGTTAGTCTGTCATTTCAGTGTTTTCATTCCCAAAAATATATACTAATATTCATTGCCTGTCTTCAATCACTGTAGTCATCTTTTGGGATTTATCTGATAGTGTAAACTATGATTTAACAGTTTTGTACAGTAGGACAATTTGTAGTCGTTTGACATGACACCCTCCATAATATGAACAAGTAAAAGGAGCTTGACTTTACCAGTCTCTTGAAAAGAACACCAACACAATGAGTAAGGGTCAAACTCAGCTAAAAACTATTTGTTTGTGGCTTAGTTAAAGGGAATAACTCCTCTCACCTCGGTCAGTCCTTTTATTTTCAGGTAGCCACACAGGTAGGAATCCTCCATGGTGACATGCTTAATAAAAAAAAGACAACAACCGATAATGCTTTACTTAATATCTGTATTATGTCGTTTCTTCTACATTCAAATGACAGTAAGTGGTTATGATATAATTCTGTGACATATATAATATCCTCTCATACAAAAAGGTTTATGCAAAAGCCACATGATTAAACCCCTATTCATTTGTATTTTTTAAAATACCATTATATAAAATGTTTCCTTATAGTTGAAAAGGGTTGCTAGTAAACAGTCGCTAGCACTGCTACATTTACAGCTAGCTAGGCGAGTTACTCAACCACAGGCCAGGGCTCATTGATTTTTCCAGCTGTCAATCATCACACCGCCCGTTTGACAGATCACCAAATGCCCCTGACAGCTGGCCTGAATAGTAAAATATCCGCTTCACAGCCCTACCTGCAAAACAACCTCCACGTCGTAAGAGTTCCCTTTGCTCTTTTGGTGGCCCCTGAACTTAGAGCCGCTGTACAGCAGCGAAGTGACAACGCCGGGCTGCTGGGTGTTTATCGGAGGCGGTGGGATAAGAGAGGCCGAGGATGCGAAGGCCTTAGCGGGGGAGTCGCTGGTGTATCCAGCGGGGACAGGCATGGCTCCCGCTTCGCTGGCTGGGCACCGAACGCGGTCAATTGCCGTTTGAGCGATGGACTCTGTCAGTGGTGAGAGAGGACTGAACGGTCCACCAACATTCGAATCCCCACCGATTCCTCCACAGTTCAGCTAGTTTACTAGGCGCCAAGCTTCCAGAAAAGTAAGTGGACTTCGTTGTAGTCACCAGAATCCGCCCTTCCCATTGGGCAACTGAGTTTACCTTGCTAACATCTGCAACGCTCATTGGTTCAACTTGCGGAAAGCTCATGACAATATTGGAGTGTAGTTTGTTCCTGTCGTTTTACAGTACGTAGAAGCCCTTGTAAAACTACATTTCCCACCTGTAAAACGTATTTGCGACACACAGAGGTCAAACGCGTGTGTTTGAACCACAGGACTTGCTGTGTGAAAGCTGAGGGAGAAATGTGCTGTAGTAAATAGCAACTTTACACAGTTAGCATGTACAGTAAAAACAAGTATTGATGCTAATACGAAAAACATTCGCTCATATGCAAATGTTACGTTTATTAAATTAACGGAACTGCGGTCAGAAACAGGTAGCCTAGCCTACAGCTAACGTTAGCTTGTCTCACAAACCGTTCTTCACATAACTGTCGCTATGTTTAGGAGCATTGTTAGACTTCAGAGTCAGTTTGGGAATATCCTTTCTCCCAATAAAGTGTGTCCAAGAAGTCAGCCCCTTCGGTTTGCTTTGAAGTACTCCACAGCCATAACCGGTAAGATACATCTATTTTTCTGCTACAGTACATTAACTTAATCATTAAGTAGTGCGAGTGCTGATTGATGTTATATGTTCTGTTTCTAGAAAGAAAAAGATTTTATCAAGATGTCAGTATATCCCAAGGTGAAGGTAAGTGTCAAATGTCAATGGGTCGAGTATGGCAATTATGTGATTAAATTAATTTGTTGGTAATAAGCACTTTTTTGATAATAAGATAATAGCTTAAGTAGTTCTTCCTCTTTTGTGTCATTCTTCTACTTAATTCATATTTTCAATTTGTATTTAGGTGGTTTATATGAAATCAACCTAGACAGAAAGAAATTGAAAACCCCTGGTGGGAAGCTGTTCACAGTTCCAAATGAAGTCCTGGCCATTGCCGTGGCAACAGAGTGGGATGCTCAAAGAGACACACTCAAGTTCTACACTATGCACCTGGTAGGATCCTTAACCTGGAACTGGAGAGGCTTTCAAGCAGAGTTTCTTTATCCTTGTGGCTTGATGTGTTTTAAAACCGCTACACTACCGGTCAAAAGTTGGGGGTCACTTAGAAGCACATAATGTAACATAATAACCGCTGCCCTGGTTAAAAAAACAATGGAACTGATCTCAGCTGGTATTCTGGCTAAAATGGAGTGCAATAGAATTCTATATTCTCTAAAGTGACCCAAAACCTTTGACTGGTAGTGTATATTAATATGTTTGAAATGTTTTTTCAGTTACAAACGATACATTTGAACACAATAGAGAGCCAAAGTCACGCCCCTTCATGTGTACCTCATGGGGCCTATCTTTGAACGTTAGTAAACGGGGAGAGGCAAATTATGTTTTTTAATCCATTTGAATTGAGCCATGGATAACAAATATGTGTCAATTTTTAAAAGATATTTTTTCAATGGAAGAAAGTCTGTTAGCTGTAGGTTTGTCATAGTACTTCTTAGTTTTGTGTGGAACCGCTCAGTGAACTACATCTCTTGTCTCACACAATTTATGTCACCTAGGTTGATGCTCCACTTGCTTGCTAGTTAGCATAGCTCCTGTTCCACAACACATTTAACGTTATCTTACCCAATGGGTTCTTATCCAGTGAAGTGTTTTCAGCAGATATGCAAAAGAAGCAAGAGCCTTTGCTCATTTGAGTAACCTCACATCCCCGGTATGAAACACACAGACATCGTAGCTTCAGCGAGACATCTTATACTTCAACAGTGTAACCATAAACTAAGACTTTCTTCATTAAAAAATTATCTTTTAAACTAACATCATATTTGTAAGCCTTGTTTCAATTCAAACGGGATCAAAAAATAATTTGCCTCTCCCCGTTCACTACTGTTGATATTTTTTTTGAATGATAGGTCCTGTGGACCAGAAGTAGAAGGGCGTGACTTTGACTCTCTGCACATTTTAAGCTCCCTCCATGTTGTTGAAAACTCTGGCATAGGCTAATTAAAATGTCCTAGAAACTTGACAGTTCTTCTCGTGTGAAGGTGGTGAGGTGAATTTGACACCAGAAAACTAGGTTCGCAAAAAGTATGAAAAGCCCTGACTTGTTGTATACTATGAGCTGCTGCAGCCCAGATTGACACAGAGATTGCCATGCAGAGGTTTTCTCCAGAGCTAGTCTTACATTGCTAGACCTAACTCCAACTCCATGTGGAATAAGGTCTGGCTCAGAGATGTGGACTCGATTCACAACTTGGGCTGCTTCGCAAAGCTTGTATTTGATAGATCCTCAACTCCTCAAACCGGATGTTGTTTTGTCCCTCCTTGGTGAAGGCTGTCTCAAAGCTCTTGTTTCTGTCCCGAGGAGTGGGCGTCGAGGAGGGCTCACCGATGAGCCATTAGCAAGGAAACACGAAAGCAGCCTCCCTGAAAGCCATGCAGCTGAAGGGGTTGCTAACTCCACCCAAACGGCTGACAAATTCATGTGACGTCTCATCCCTCTGAAAACACATTTGCTTGTTGCCTCTCTCCTCCCGTAATTTCTTTGCGTCCTCCCATACCTCCTTGGTGGAAGGGAAGCAAGTGGAGGAGTCAAGGAGGCAATTTAAGATTAATGAGATGCACTTATGGACTAGAGTCGGGCTCAGGTCGCAAATTTGGTAATTTAAGGCTTTACTCGAGAAAATCAGACTTGCAACTCAAATTGGACTTTAACACCAAAGACTTGGACTTGAGCCTTTTGATTTGAAACTACTTGAACCTTTCCCCTTAATTTAAAACATATTTTACAAATTAATTAATTAATGAAATATGTCTTCTTTTTTTTAAAAAGCTATCATTTCCCAGATCCACTTCAGCCAATCTGACAGACCGGAGAGAAACACGAAGAAGTGAAGTTATGTCGCTGAGTGCCAGTTGGAAATGACACCAAAGAAAAAACCTATATATTGGGGTCAACAAAAAACAGACGGCAATATGCAAAACATGCAGGTCAAAAAAGACAGATGCAACAACGTCTTTTGACATATAAAGCTGTTGTTAACCCGAAAAGAGATGACATATCAGCTTTGAAAATAAACGGCCATGCGCTGCAGTCTGTTAACATCATAGCAGAGAAATCGTGGGTTAACACCAACAAAAAAAGCAGAAGCTTGGGGGTGAATGAAACGGTTTATGCATTTCTTGATGTTTTATGCAAATTTTCATGCTCTCTCTCACACACATGCACACACACAGATTATTCATCCATAAAGCTAGTAACTTTAATCTAGAACTCTAGGACCTATTTGTGGCAGACTGCCACAATCATTGTCATATCAATTATATCATATTGTTTTTTTGTCTATTATATTTATCTTTTTGTTTCATTTAGACATAAAACTTGAAAGTGTCAGTGTAAGTTCAGAAGCAGTAGATACAACTTGTTCATGATAATAGGCCTGCAGATTGTTTATAAAATTGTAATCTCAATTCACTCCTGTTTGCAATTTAATTTTTCAACATAACATTTGTTTAAAGACTTTAATGACTGTCATTCAATTTTACGAGTTGACTGCATCACAAACACTACTTCTTTCTTCTGTGAGTTTTAAACACAGACTGTATAAAATAGGTTTCAAACACTTCCAAGCGCTGCCGAGCGCTCCCTTCTCTTCAGTGAGGCCTCTGTGTTTACATTTTTGTGGTGATGCAGCTATAGGTACAAAGAAATCCGTTTGGTGCTGCCCGTTTTGTTTTGTTTTTTTCATATTTCATGTGTGCAATAAACATTACACATAGTGAGAAAAAATCATGGCAGAGAAAAGCGATATCAATTCTAAGCAATTCATACTTTTCCTCAAATCGTGCCTGCCTACATAATAGTCATGAAATGGTCTCTGGAAGGACCTAGGAGCCAAGTTCCTTGTTTAGGTGGCATATTTGCACGGTACAAAAGCAAACGCCACATATAATATTAAATGATGTTAACCATATAGTAGCGTGAGCAGCTATATTGTAGCTACCACTTGGTGAAACGTCATTTGCTCTTACAATAGTACCGCCGTGTGTACCTCGTCCATGGCCATCCTCTCCAAATCTGGCCCAAAACGTTCCAGTTAGATCGTAAATGGCGCAAACATATTCTTTGTAAATCTTTACAATCACTTCCCAAAAGAACAAAGCCGTCGTGCCTTGTTGCACGTTCCAAATTTACTTTGAAACTTCCCGTTTTCCTTGTGTAGCTTGCTAGCTCAAAGTTTGTTGTTCCCAAAACCAATGGAGTTTGATTACGGCAACACACACAGCGCGGAAGGATATGGACATGGGTGTCATGCAAATATCCTGGAAATGTTTTTCTGTTGATCCAGACTACTTCAGAACTGACACCGATTCTCAGAAGAAAAGCATTGCTAGCTATAGTTTTTGCCAACGGATGTTTGCCACTTTTCATGCTTTATAGTTTTTATTCTTTTTCCTGGCAGTAGTAAAAGATGTTTAACAAAAAGTGTAACTGACTGAAAGAGTAATGTTAGTACACTCTTCCTGCAGACTACACTGTGCAACACAGCTCTGGACAATCCCACCCAACGTAACAAGGAGCAAATGATCAATGCTGCCCTGAAGTTCCTGGAGACAGATACTGTCTGGTATATCATTATTTCCTTATTGACTTAACCTTTTATAAAATTATTAATCCTCTTTAGAACGGGGGCTTTATGGTTGCTTTGGATAAGAACTATAACTCATTCAGTGTTCTGTACATCTACATGTTACCGGAGCTAAATTCTAACAGTACTCCCTTAATCAGGATTTAAGGTCATTTTAACCATTGTTTAATGCACACAGCAAAAGAGAGAGATTAACACACTGACAACACAGATATTAAATGTCCGTGTCACATAATTTAGAATTTTATTTGCTGCAGAAAAGATACTGTACTGCATTTGGACCTAACATGTTGGGTTTTTTTTACATTGTGGCTTTAGAACTTAATGGTGTTTATGTTTTGTTTAGTTACCGAGTAGATGAGCCCCACGGATTGGTTGAGCTGCAGAAGAATGAGTGGGACCCCGTGCTGCACTGGATTGAAAACAGGTAACAGCATCAATATCTTTTGTCACAGTCAAGGCACGTTGGCTGATATTGAAGGAACGATGGCATAAAGATTTCACTTTATGAGGTTTTTAACAAATGATGTGCATTCCCCCAGCCTGCCTATGGTCCCCCAGTGGCTAGAAATGGCGATAGGTGTGGCCGGGTTGGCTCAGTGGGTAGAACACGCACATATATACTGAGAGGTTTGAGCCTTAACGCTCAGGTCCAGGGTTCAGTTCCAACCTGTGACAATTTCTTGCATTTCTTCCCCCTCTCTCTCCCCTTTCTCACCTAGCTGTCCAATAAAATAAAGGCAGGAAAGCCCAACAATTTATCTTTAAAAAAAGAAATGGTGATAGGTGTAATCTGAACCCTGGGTGTCCTGCTCAGCCTTTGAGAAAATGAAAGCTCAGATGGGCTGATCTGGAATATTGCTCCTTATGAGGTCACAAGGGGCAAGGTCACCTCCCCTTTCTCAGATTTTTCCACCCAGAGAATTTGGCCCAACCATGAGAGAGAGACATCATTGCTTTCAAACGACCGAAGTAGCAGTTGGTCAAGGCCGCACCCTCAGCCTTCACCTTACCCCACCTCTCTTCAACTCAAAAGCTACAGGCTCAGAAATGGCACACACTAAGGAAAGCTCATTGTGGGACTGGCTCTAGTGGCTGTAATTCTGTAAGGCTTAATTTTGGTAAAGAAACTTCAGATATGGTATTAGGGGACCACTGAGGTCTATAAAAAAGCATCCAAAGGGCACCATGTCATCGGCCCTTTAAAGCCCCTAAAATGGTGACGTAGCCCTTGTTAATGTACCATATTTAAGCTCTCTTCTAATTGTCATTATCTCCCACAACTCAATTGCAGATATAATGTCACAATTGGCTCCTCGTCCAGTATTTTGGGTCCTGAGATCCCAGAGGCTACCAAAGACACGTTTCGGCAACACCTGAACTCTTACAACTTCTGGTCCCTGACAGGTGAAACATCTCCAAACTGATCCCAAATGAGCCACAGCTCTTTTGAAACAGGCCTTTGTTTAAATGATTTACCTGTAGTGCTAAATAGTACCATACATACTCTGATGACAAGATTACATGTATAGAATTTTTTTGGTGCTAATTGTAATAGTTGTGATATGTAATCATTTTGCTTGGGTAAACGGTGCTACAATCAGCTTTAATTGTAGTAAGACAGAGCTATACAGTAATATGGTTTCTCCTGTGCAGGGCTTGAGTTTGTGATCACCCAGCTGAAGTCTGTCGTGCTGTCGATGGGCATCGTTGACCGACATCTGAGTGTGGAACAGGCTGTGTTGCTCTCAAGACTGGAGGAGGAATACCAGGTAGGAAAGTGGCAGAATGGTGTCTCATCAACTTCTTATAGCTGGTAGCATTGGCCATATTTCTTTCCTATGAGGACCATAAACAAAGCATCAAGATGCTTGGTGGCCTCTACCTTGTGACACTGTTATTGTCAGTGTTGTTTATAACAACATTTTCAAGAAATTTTGGAACTCCTCATGCAAAGAGAATATTTGCTTCTTCAGTCAAACGTTTTGTTGGCTTTTCTTCCTGTATTTTTTTTCTTTTTTTCCTGTTATTCTGCCACCCATCTTAAATTGCAAGAAACTGAAAAGGTTTGCATCATTAACTCTGGAAAAACAGTACACTCTTCTGTTTTTACCATATTCCCACAATTGGCACACAATTAGTCTGTACCAACCACGTTTCATTTCCGGGATTGTTCCGGTGCCGCCAGAGGTTCCGCCGGATGTCCCTAATTTTTGACTGGAGGATGTCCCTCACCGTCCGCTTTCTTTGTGTTGGTATTCCAACTCTGGTTGTTTTGGGAAACATCCTCCGAGCTAGAATCAAATTTTTATAAAAGTATAGAGTGTGTGTGTGTGTGTGTGTGTGTGTGTGTGTGTGTGTGTGTGTGTGTGTGTGTGTGTGTGTGTGTGTGTGTGTGTGTGTGTGTGTGTGTGTGTGTGTGTGTGTGTGTGTGTGTGTGTGTGTGTGTGTGTGTGTGTATTTTTTTTTTTGTAAAATTGTCATCCAACACAATTGTGCTTTGTTTAAAGAAATGCCAATAAACCACAGCAGTCATTAGGGTTAGGAGTTTTTCTCCTATCCAGGAATTTTGTGCAGACTAGCCAGAGGTCTAGCAATGTGGGACTAGCACACAATGTACAGTGCGGGGTAGAAGCTGACTTTGTTCTCCTGAGTCTTGGTTAAACTTATTTACAGAAGTTCTTCAAATGACTTTGCTAATACAGTAATGCTTTTTCTATCTTGCTCTGCTGCATGTCATGCCTTCAGTAGAACAATTAAGAAACACAAAGTTTCACATGCTACTCCTCCCGCAGGCAGTGTTCTCTATTATCACGGCATTCTCTAACGTGTTTTTCTCCTGCACAGATTCAGCACTGGGGAAATGTGGAGTGGGCCCATGACTACGACATGTATGAGCTGAGGGCACGAACCGCTGCCGGGGCTCTTTTTGTTCACCTCTCGTCGGAGAGTTCAACTGTCAAGCGCAAACTCCTGCAAGACCGAGAAGGATAAGCTCAAACATGAAACTGTTCGTAAGCACGCATCAAATGTGCCCTCCAACTGAAAGCACCTCGGTTGATCCATGCTTCCCCATCCAAGCAGACAAGCACAACACATCCCGTTTGTTCCATTTAGTAGTGACAGCTGCTTTGTCTGCAATCTGTTGTCGAGTCATCTCACTCCAATAAAAAAAACATTGGCTGTCTTTTTGCAGTGTTTACATGTGGCAGCTGCCAAGTGTGCCACCCCTCACCGAGTTTCCAGACGGTTCTCAGTTATCCGTGATATTTTGGACACTGGATGGTTTCAAGAGAATAGTGACTAATGTCATTGTCTGTGTGGTAGTGGAATGTAAATTCCATGCCTGCTTTCTCTGTGTGCCACCATTGAATATCGCAAAGGGCATATGCTATCCAAACGGCACATTATCAATAATAGTGTTGTGTGTAGTATTGCAATAGGTTTTCACCTATACCATACTGCATTTAAATAATTTTTTTGTAACTAAGGTTGTCATTATCCATGTTAAATGTAATTTGGCATATTTAGTGTGGTATGAGGTAAAAGATTGAATGCAATTCATCAGTATCACCTCCACTGCACTCTGTTCCATTTCTTCAAAAAGTATAACTTTAGCGGTAAAATACATTGCATCCTCATCCAGTAGTACTTTTCATGTATAAAGCTCAAGGTTTTGTTTTTAATTTTCAAATTAAATTTAAATAATGACTCGTGTGGCTGTGCCCTTTCCACCTACTGTAAGCAAAATGTCAATTATTGTTGTTAAATTAAAATCAAATCAAAACATTTTTACAGATGTCTGTCATGTTTAATTACCATATGTGTATGCGCCTGATGTGATATATGCTGTGTCTGCAATTCATCTCTTATCAGAGGAGTTCTATAGTCATAAAATAGCCATTTTTATGTTATAGATGCAACCTTTACTGTCTTTTATTTACAATCGCCTGACTCTTGTGATGGATATACTAGCTATCCAATCGTACTAAAGGTCAGGATTTCTGGGCCAATCACCTTGCTCTGTGGGCGGAATTTTATGGACGTTTCCTCATGTATCATTACCATCATCCCATGGACTGAGTTGTTTGTTGTCGAGCAAGATGGAGTTCCTTTTGGGAAATCCTTACACTACCCCTGTGGGGCATTGCATTGGTATGTAAGCAGATGTTTAGGAAGCGATAAAATAGGTGTTCAAATAGAAGTACATCTTGGTGATGTATCTATTTTGTGCGATAGTAATTTACGGGCGTGTTACCTTTAGCATGCTAACGTCCTGAATGAGTTCTCTACAGTGAACTGTTAGCCGCCTAGCTAGCTAACTAGTAGTTACGGTGACATCAGTTATCATTGTGCTAGCAATGTCTTTTACAAACTTAATGTCTGTTTTGTGTCGTTGTCAATTATTGTGTCAGTGCTAAAACATTAACGAATACAATTACACATATCTTAAACGATGACTAAGTTAGCTAACAGTTAGCTAGTCATTAGTCATCTTCTTGCAATTGTTTTACTGAGACGTCTTGAGGTCAATTTCTTAACTAACGACTTGTGTATTTTCAGAGAGAGCCACTGATGGCTCTCTGCAAAATGAAGACTGGACCCTTAACATGGAAATATGTGACATCATCAACGAAACAGAGGATGGGTTAGTACTTTGAGAGAAAGCAAATTTCCATGTCTGTTATTGATTAACTCTCACACATGCACTGGCTTAATTCTGTCTTCACAGTTCCTGTGCTGTTTACACACTGCATTGTTGCAGCGAAATACACTCAGCCCTTCTCTTTTTAACTGTGCCATACTAAGAGAAGAAGCCTAGCTCTGGTTGTCCAAGGCGGATTTATGCCAGGCTTTATTGCTGATCTCATTCCTCCATTTACCTTGGACTGTGTGTTTTAAGCGTGTGTGTGTGTGTGTGTGTGTGTGTGTGTGTGTGTGTGTGTGGTGTCCAGGTCTTGTTTGATTACTGGGTTGTAAACCACCTTTTGTAAGACCATCCCTAGAGTACTGTACATCAGCTGCCTTTAAAAAGAGATCAGACTTTTTTTTTTTCTTCTCTCTGGGGAATGTAAGTGGGCGTTATATGCAAACTGCTGTGAGGCTACCTTTAGAGTTAAACAGCCACGTTGTCAATGCAGTCATTGTAAAAAGTCAAAGAATAATTTACATTTGCCTGTTCCTGGTGTTAAACTTCAGTTGTGTCCCTTTTCTGTCCCTGTTCCATTCATAAAATGTCCCTTAAAGCCCTCGGCCATTAAGTTATTGGTAATTGTACTTGTTCTGCTTGGAATGATTTACCAATCAATTTAAAAGCTTGTATCTGTGTGTAGGCCAAAGGATGCCATTAGAGCAGTGAAGAAGAGGCTGAATGGCAACAGGAACTATAGGGAGGTGATGCTGACTTTAACGGTGAGTTAAAAATCGGCAAGAGGATTATTCATTTTGTCTAGTTATCCTAATGTCATTATCGGAGGAACAAGTCACTAGTGAAATAGTGTTGGTGTGATTCTTCTCTCGCAAATTACAGTATGTAGAATTTGCAGTATCAGAGCATTTGCAGTCCAAAATATCATGTACATTCTATGTCAGAGATGCCAAACTCTTAACATCCCTATAACAGAATTTGATTCACACAGCAATTTCTTCTCTGACTCCATCAGGTCTTGGAGACGGGTGTGAAGAACTGCGGCCATCGTTTTCACGCTTTGGTCACTAGCAGGGACTTTGTTGATGGTGTGCTAGTTAAAGTCATCTCCCCTAAAAATAACCCGCCCACAATCGTTCAAGACAAAGTACTTGCCCTGATTCAGGTAAGATGACAAGAAAATGGCTTGCAACCGGTGACGGTTCATCGCCTTGTGTTGTGTATCACGTTAGCATAGTCGGTACATAGCATAAAGCTTAAGAAGTTATTTCCATTACTGGTATGGAGTTTTTACACTTAAATTTTTTAATGTTGTCAATGTGAGTGAAAACTGGTGTTTTGTGATTGAGTCAGTTAGTGAGAGCTGAAGTGGGGGTTTGCAGTGTAGGTGTTAAGTATAGCATGTGTGGGAGTGTAACAGTCCAAAAGGTGTCCTGTCATCCCCAGGCAGAGCCTCAGGTAAAGTACAATGTCTGCAGGCCCTGCAGTCAGGAGCAGCTCTAGTTACCTGCCACAGCTCGGGTAATGCTGCTCTAGGCTCATGTGGGCTGCTATTGTTTCCCTCAGGGAAAGCGAGTCTACAGCTGACAGCATGGATCCAGGAGAAGGGGGGCTGGGGGACTAGCCGTGAGGGAGATGGGGTGAATGTAATTGGTTCTTGTTTGTCTCGTCATTAGGAGGGTCAGCTGGGAAAATGTATCGAACACCCCTCCCTTTACACAACCGCAAGTGTATTGTTGTTTTGTGTCATGCAGCTCCCTAACCACCAGTCTCACCTCTCAGGAGTTACTGTTTGTGTGTATGTGTGCGCACTGTTTTTAGTCCTGATACCATATCAGTTTAAAGTAAGAAAGTCTAAGTTTATATATTCCAGAAAAACTCTTTAAAGCCTCAGATTATTGGTTTCGAATCGGATTTATGAAATGTTTTATGTAATTTTTAGACATACTGTTGTGCTCTTAAGTTTACATACCCATGCTAAAGTTGACTTAAAAAGAGGAATAAGAAAACAAAAAAAGATCTTTTGGAAATTGATCATAATGCCTTAATTAACAAATTAGGAAAAATCCAACCTTTAAAGACAAAAATTTTCTTTGTGAATGAATAATGGATTTTAAATAAAGGTTCTTCCTTAAAATACAGTATAAAGTAAGTATAAACACCACTATGTTAAATTCCCATAGAGACAGGCCGATTTTAATGTTAAAGGCCAGTTATTTCATGGATCCAGGACACTATGCATCCTGACAAAGTTCCATTGACCGTTGGAATTGAAATAACCCTGCATCATGTCATACCTTTCACTGTACCTAGAGATTGGCATGGGGAACTTTCCATGAAATCATCTCTCAATGCAAATCAAACCATCTATTAAGCTAACTGAAATAAAAACATGCCAATCTCTAGGTATGGTGAAGGGTATATGATGATGGGGGGTTGTTTTAATTCCAAAGACCAAGGGAACTTTGTCAGGATGCATAGTATCCTGGATCCATGAAATAACTGGCCTTTAAATATCAAAATCTGCCTGCCTCTATGGGAATTTAACATTGGGGTGTCTACACTCATGCCCCCTGTATTTAAAGGAAGAACATTTATCTATTATCGTTACATTATTCATTGCAAAACATAAAACTGGTGTCCTTACAGGTTGCATTTATCCAATTTGTTTCATATCTAAAGTTTTAAGATCAATTTCCAAAAGATGTTTTATTTATTCCTCTTTTTAGTAAACTTTAGCACAAGTTCATGAACTTATGGTCACAACTGTACTTGAACCAAAGTGGGTGCTGTTTTGGAAATTTGAATTTAAGATCAAACTGGCTTGCAGTTTAAGTGACAGAGTAGAAATCTGATAAAAAAACAAAACAATCTGTCCGTCGAAGTCTTTGTGGAGTTAGTGTGTCATGTGTTTGTGCTTTCCTGTGTCTCAAAGAATTGATTTCAAAGTACTTTTGCTAGTTTATAAATCCCTTAACGGTTTAGGTCCAAAATAC
>NC_048427.1:13510862-13634489 GCF_013103735.1 Etheostoma cragini | reverse complement strand
ATTTTGTGTAAAGCACTTTGAATTGCCCTGTTGCTGAAATGTGCTATACAAATAAAGCTGCCTTGCCTTGCCTTGTTGTAATGGCCCAGTTTAGCTTTAACCTGCCTATTGGTGAGAGTGAGAAGCCAAATGCTTTGTGGTTTGCTGACAACGTAGACAAGGCAGACAAACAGAAATGATCAGAGCACCGGCCTCTTTTACTGTTCTGACATCACTTGCTTTGTTTGCTGTGTCAGCCCTCCTTTCACCAATATTTTGTTTTGTCTGTTAAGTCTCTCCCTCCCATTCCTATTTAATGGCCTTCTTGCTCTGTCTTTACCAGGCATGGGCTGATGCGTTCAGGAGCAGTCCAGACCTTACAGGTGTGGTCCAAGTCTACGAGGAGCTAAAGAGGAAAGGCATTGAGTTCCCGACGTCAGACCTGGAGACCCTGTCACCAATAAACACACCTCAGCGGGTACAAGCATTATATGAAGCAGCTGAAATGTGTACACAAGTTTCTGTTCAAAGACCAAGCAAAGTGTGATTATGTTGCCAGATATTTTTTCCCTACATACTGTTGTGTACATTCTCTACTTTCTGTTGCTTTTAGTTGGCATCTGCTCCAGAGGGCGAAACCGCCCTACATAAATTGAGCACCATTCCTCAGCCCGCACCACATGTTGTCCCACCAGCATACATCGCCCCTCCTGTCCCCAACACCCTCGCCTCTGGATCCATTAATCCTTCACCCGAACAGGTATAATGTTACTCCCATAAACACACCAAAAATGATCAGTTTGGTTCAGATATATATTGGACAAACCCTGTACCACCTTCAAGTTCCCTCACAAGATCACAGGCGTATTTACCTCTGCACCTGTCCAAACAGACCAAAGGAAATGATTAACACTTCAGAGTTTGATTAGATTAGATTAGATTCAACTTTATTGTCATCACACATGTACAGGTACAATGCAAAGAAATACAGTTTAAGAGAGTTTAGAGAGCCTCCGAGCCGCAGCTAGTGAAAGCGCCACCACATGCCACATTGAATCCCCTAAGCCAACGTTTCCTAATCTTTACTGTTTGTGTCAGCGTTAAGGTTGCTTTGGAGGGTAGCCATTAGTAGAGTTGCAGAAACTAGATGTTCCAGCTGTTTACACATTACTGTTTATGTATTACTTTTTGCTGACAGCTTTAGCTGTTTATCCATTGTAATGGCTTACTATTCAAACAATTGATACATCACCTTTTGCTGAATATTCTTAATTAATAACTGTTTATTCACGCATGCAACGGCATATTACGCATGGTGTTGTATGTATGTGTTTTGTTACAACTGATTCAGGTTGATGGGAAATTATGTGTTATATTACCAAAGGTTTGTAATCCCTTTTGGCTTTTATTGTCTTTTTAATCAAATCACAAATTTTTATTTTTTAGATGACTAGAATTTTGAATTGAGCTTTCCATGTACCCCGGGTTGGGATTCACTGTCCTGAACAATACTGTCGGTTGCAAGTATATTTTTTAATGATTATTTGGTGTAAACTAGATTAATTTACCTCTGTGACACCCAGATTAGCCGGCTGCGCAGTGAGCTGGACATAGTTCGTGGAAACACTAAGGTGATGTCAGAGATGCTGACTGAGATGGTCCCGGGACAAGAGGATGCTTCAGACTTTGAGTTACTACAGGTACGTGTGCGTGCATGCCTGTGCGTGTCCTAAACATATTTAACTTCTCCGACAAGTCCAATTACAATTATGTGTGGCTCAACAGTATTGCTACCTTTCTTTTGTGTGTGCATGTGTGTTTAGGAGCTGAACAGGACTTGTAGAGCCATGCAGCGGAGGATAATGGAGCTCATCTCCTGTGTTTCCAACGAGGCAGTGACCGAGGAGCTGCTGCATGTCAACGATGACCTCAATAACATTTTCCTACGCTACGAAAGGTTAGAACACACAGAAAGATGCAGACGCATGCTGTCTATTAGTGTTAAATATTTTTTGTGAGTGTAATAAATGTATAAAGTACAAAAAAACATTTCATTGCAAATAGAGCTTTCTCTTCCACAGACAGCACTTTTTCGCAACTGCTTGAAACGCCTCATCCACATTTCTGTTTGAAATTCCTCAATTTGTGATGTTGTTGACAGAGAAAGCACCCAGGTTTTTACAAGCGATGCCTATAGGTGCTGCCTGAGCAAGCACAACCTGCCCATTGGCTTGTTCGATTTTGGTTGACTAATGACAACATAGTGGGCCAGCTGACCAATCAGAGCAGACTGGGCTTCTCAGGAAGGTGGGACCAAAGCTCAGACCCAGCGTTTTCAGACAAAGAAGCTGCAGCGATGGGCAGTATGAGAAACGGAGGTAACACTTTACTTGACGGCATCTACATAAGAGAGACTGTCATGAACACATGACACTGCCATGGCACAGTTATGACACATGAACAAAAACTATAACTCTAACTTGTCATGACAAAACCGAATGACACTTCCTAAAAGAAGCCTTATGTCATAAATGTTTGACTTCTTTATAATGTTTATGACACGTTCATGACAGTGTCATGTCACTCTTATGTAGATACCTTCAAGTATGGTGTAACCGAAACATAATGTGTTTTTGGAACATCATAGCATGTAAAGTTATTCTAGTAGACCCCAAGAGTACAGATATGTGACTGAAAATGAGTGGACCAGGTGGCTCTTTAAATTCACTTTGAAATTTCTTTTTAATTTGTCATTTGTTTGATGTTGTCCTTTCGTTGTCTCAGGTATGAGAGGTTTAGGTCCGGGAGATCCTCAGCTCAGAGTGTCAACAATGGGGTAAGTCACCAGTTAGTAACTCAGGTGGTTAAAGACCCAATGTTTGAATCACACTTCATATTCCTGGATTACATGTCGGAATCTTCTGACCTAGTTCTGCCATGTCATGGTGTTTATTTTCTGCTCATGTTGTCTCACTCAATAATCTGGTCGGCACCTTTCAGTGTCCGTAATGTGGACTCGCATGTTACCTTGCCAGTCAGGCTTTACTGTACTAAACCTTTCCCGACTTGACATGACTTACCAGATGTACATGCCTAATTAAATGGAAACCACACAAAGACTTTCACTATAAAATGCAAACCAAATATCATTTATTTCCATTTTTAGTATTCATTTTTGACATCTTGTCTTCCATTGTTTTTTTACAATGCAGTCAGGGCAGCAGTCAGGGTGCATTTAGGTCCTGTCCAGTAGAGGGAAACATTGACTGTGACAATACAGTAGTCAAAGCAAAATCATGGCATTTTAGGTTATACTGGAATCGAGCCAATTGAATTTAAAGATCCGTTTGTGTCGTCCACTCCAGAATGAAATAGAATCAACAGTCCAGTCACAGCTTTAGAGCAGTGTACGCCAAAAGACTTGACTGCATTGGTAAAAAAAAAAAAAAAAAACTACACTGAACTAAATTATAAATTCAACACTTTTGTTTTTGCCCTCATTTTTCATGAGCTGAACTCGAGATCTAAGACTTTTTAGACAGCATGATTATGGCACAGGTGTGCCTTAGGCTGGCCACAATAAAAGGCCACTCTAAAATGTGCAGTTTTACTGGACTGTAGAAATAAGCCCTTTGTGTACATATAAAAAGTCTTACATCTTTGAGTTCAGCTCATGCAAAAACAAAAGTGTTGCGTTCATTATTTTGTCATGTAGATCATGTAGAAATCTGTTTTATTTTATTTTTATGTTTTATTTTACTTTCTTTGTGCCTGATTTTCTTTATCTTTTGTCGAACACATGAGCCTCACTGTTTACTGATCAACTTCCCTTCTGCATTCTTCTTCGAACTGTACTGACATACATTCCTGCCTGTCAATTACTCAAACCTATCAGTGAAAAAACAAAGCGCTCAACATGTCTAAATCTAGAAAAAGGGCTCATTTTATAAGGCAACACATTTTGTCGCACCCTCTACAGGTTCATGTACTCGACAACACACTCCTGCAGCTGCTTACAGTAGAGGTCTTTGTTGCTTCATGCCTTTTGCCGTTTTCCTGTTTCCATCTTCATCTTTTTTTGTGTTATACACCAAAATCTACATGGACCACAAACATTACCCGGAATGTGATGAAAAGCGTGAGGCAAGAAAACTCTGCTGGAACATATTTACCTCTCCATAGTGTTTCCAGTTAATCAGGCATGCCTTATCTTCCGTAGTTATCATACCATTACATTGTGTCCCTGCCCGGCCATGTTAATGGTATTCACTGTCTCTTCCTTTCTGTTCTTTTCTGTTCCCCTGTTTCTGTGGCTAGCTGAGACAGGCAAGTATGAAAATATTGTCGACCTCCCTAAATGACCAGCGTCGCCCCACAGCAACTGTTGAAACATGGCTAAATAATATGGGTTCTCCCTCCACCAGTATCTGTCACCCCATACGGCATGTTTTGACTATGCAGCCCCCCCCATGAATACAGCCAATGAAATGCTGAACCTGAGGGTAGACTGACAGTGACACTTTAGCTTTAAGATGGCCCCAATGTGAATGTGTCGTGTTGTGTTTGCGCTGTCTCAAACAGACAGGGTTTAGGTTTTGCAAAATGGTCTTGGTATTAAGGTTGCATTATATTGACTCAATATTGTTATCGCAATATCCCGTTACGCAATATTTGATCAAAAGTGTTGAGATGAGTATGCACCATTTTGTTTACATTGTGGAGCGCTGCGTCCCGTCCGTTGGCTGTGGGGCTTATTTGTGTTCGATTTAGAGCCCGCTTGAAATGCTATAATGATCATCATTTCATTGGCCAGTTACTTTGCCCCTGGCACATGTTGGTGCACGTCAGCGCACGGGTCCCCCACGTGAATAACCTTATGGAGAGATATTGATAGAGACAACAGCACGGAACGAATCAGAGAAACAAAAGAAAAGTTGCGTCCTGTTCTCTGTATTTATTTAATTTTGTACAACCAGTAAAACGTGTCCTGTTCTATAGACTTGGTCATTATTTATATATTCATGTTGTACCAGTCGAGTATGTCAGTTGAAATAAACCTTGTGTTGTATTTTTTCATGTGTTTTCCCATAAGTTTTGTAATTTGACATATGTTTGAAAAATATTGAAACTAGTATTGCAATGTCACATATTGTCAATATTGTGCAACCCTACTTGGTGTATTAACTCCTCCAGAGCCCAAAGATTCAATCTTCCCTCTTCTTTTCTACCTTCTTAAGGGGATAGTTTTGTCCTTGGATTCCAGCACTTTTATAGTTAATAACAACATTATCACTAATTGGTAGACACCACTTTTAAAACTTATACATGTCTCTATTGTAGAGTAATATTCTTCGGACCCCCTTAAGAAACAGTTTTTTTTAGAAAAGTTACTTAATTTCCTGCTACATTTTCATGCTCTCCTGAAGCTGACCATGTTTTCCAAGATTTACTTCTTCGTATCATGCACCCTGCCCTTATTTATTTATTTATATTTCCACCACAATTTTTTTTGTTTTTGTCTTTAATTTTTTCCCCCAGACACAGTCAAGGAACTACTGTATAAACCTACCTTTCCTTAGCCTTCCACTAAAGGATTTGCTTTCACTGCTCATGAGCCAGAAACCCTAAATCTCAGCTCAGCTTCTACATTAAACAAAAGCAGTAGTGTGTCTCATCAGTTCTTTTTTCACCAGGTCCTGAGTGAGGCTACAGAGGACAACCTCATAGACCTGGGCCCAGGCTCCCCGGCCGTGGTCAGCAACATGCCGAACGCAGCCCCCACCAGCTTGCCTCCAACCATCACCGCCCCAGCAGGAAGACCCTCCTCTCCGGCCACCTTGGCCTCCCGCCTGGCTGGCCTCGGTACGCACACCCTAACTCCGACACCAGCCAAGATCTGGCTCTGAGATAACCAAAATGCTTTCTGATACAACATATTGCAACCGTCAACAATTATAATTGGCTTAAAGTACTTAAATTACATTTAGATGTTGTATGGCCAAAAGCTGTGGAGAGTTGGTTGACTTTCTGAACAAATGTAAGACACCAATATGAGGAGCTTTTCCTTAATTTGCCTGCTGGCTAGTTAGCTATGTACTAATAAAACCAAACTGAGTCTCCTTATGCTAGATGGTGAGGTTGCTAGGCAACGTGCAGAGATGTCAGTAAGCCACTGCACCTGGCTTCTGGTTCCCAAGAAATAGTTCCAGCTAGAAAGAATGAATGAGAAGAATGAAGTAATACTTTAGCTTTGTAGTTTTTGCAATGGAATTCTGTTTTTGTGCTGTAGACAATCAAGTGTATTTTTCCCTCCAGACATGGGCGCTGGCAGTGTGAGCAGCACCTTGAGCTCTCTGTCCAGCTGTAAGCCGCCATCTGTTCAGGATGACTTCGATGTGTTTGCTCAGACCAGGACTGGAGCTCTGCCTGAACCAAGCAAGATGTAAAGACGCATTGATTTTACTCAACATTCTTTTTTTACGCTTAAATGACAGTTTGGTCTGTTTTCACATGCAGATTGTAAATTTATTTTGTTTTATTAGAAACCGCAAACATTTTGACAATGAAAGAATAGATTATTAAAATGGTTGTACATCAATTTTCTTTCAACCATTGAATGGACTGATTAAATTCAGCTCTAGTCATATTTTCCACTATGAAAAGAAAAAAAAATGTTTTAAAAGTCCATCTTCACCTCTTGGTTTCAGCACTACAGCAGCAGACAGCAACGCCTCTGACAACCTTCCTCCCACTCTGGATGTCCAACAGCCGACTGCAGGAGCGGTGAGTCTCAGAGACAACCTTAATGTCCAGTGTGGGCTAGGATTTTCAGTCTGTGTTTCCATAACCACTCACAGAACATTTGGAGTGTGTGTTTGTATGTGCGCCAAGCAGTTTAACAGACATTTTTGCTCATGCCTTAACGTGCGCTGCTGGATGCTACTGATTGCTAATGGCTCAGTTAATTGCTCTAAGCGATGCCACGCGTTTTTTATGCTACAATATTTGATGTCATATACGGAAAAAATCTCACTCTCCGCGAGCTGCCTGAGCAGAACACGGTCTCTGTAGACAGACCACGCTCCACAAACACCAACAATGCTTTGGGGGTTAGGTCACAACAGAACAGAGGAACGTCAAAATATATTGACATTCTGATAAATACAATATATAAAAATTCCCACTTAAGATATGAAACAAAGTCCTTTGAACAAAAGCACAACAACAAAAAAATAAACGATTACAGTGTTGCCAACAGAGACGTTGTAGAGCACCCTCTTGTGGATAAACTATGCAACGCAAACACTCATTACATGGTTGACAGTCTTTTTTTTTTTTTTTTTTATGAAATTATAACGGACAGTCAACCATGTTTTGATTGTTGGGGTTGCATAGTTTTTTTATTTATTCTTTTTATCGGCCATTATAGATGCCGATTCTGATAGTTCGGGAAATGCATAATTTCGGCCGTTGATATATCAGTCGGGCTCTAGTTTTAAGTGTGTGCAGCTTTGTCTTAACCCTGCTAACACGACTGAACTGTCGAGCAGTAAAAGGAATAAACAGCAGTCAAACGTTGTTAATCAGTCGGTGGGGTGGGGATCACCAGAGGCCTTGTCTTAAAAACATTTTAAACATTATGTCCCCAAAAGGAAACATTGGCCACTTTATTTTTATTGCCGCAAAATTGGATTGTCAAGCAGACAACCTGACCAACACATATAAAATAATAGATTGATATTTGCCATCTGTGTATCAATACAGTATTGCCAGGGAAAACATCTATATCTATCCTAATACTATGCTCTATTGATTCCCACTGCTACTAATCGGTTTGTTTTGTGTGCTTTGTTGGTTGCTGACTGTGCCAATTGGTCAAATTAAATGATGAAGTTGGTATTTACTGGCTGAAGCGACCTGCCGTGCCGTCAGATATGCTGTTGCTCACTATATTCAACTTCACCAGCTTTACACTGCACCCCCATCTTAACAGGCTTGTGTGATGTGCTCTTTTTTTGTGTGTGTGTGTGTGTAAGTGTAAAAATTGATTCTCCCTCACATCGACGGGACTTCTTGTCTTCATTCCATTTCTTTATTTTTTCCTTTACGAAATAAGTTTAAAGCTACATTGTGTAAGAATTGCTTCCATCTAACTGTGAAATTGTATCTGACAACCAACTGATTACTTTCAACCCCCTCCCATTCTGAGCACATTTAAGCTCCTACGGTGGGCGAATGCAAAATGAGCGTCTGTAACAGTTCCTTCCAGTGTAACAATAGTTTTATGTTATTTTGGTACCATTTCATTGTTTACATCAGTTCAGGTTCCCAAACAGATGCAAGCTAATGTTAGCAATGCAATGTTTACAGCGTAGCAGAGAAGCAACGGAGGTTTGTGTGTTTAATATATTTCTCTGAGCGGTATGATCAATGTCAATAAAACCGAAATTAGCTCAAATTTTCTCCATTGTTTACACGCAGCTGTTCTAGCAATAGCTGGTCTGTGTTACAACTGCACATGACGTGAGTCTGCCAGGGAAATCAGGACACATGACTATGTTTCTGTTACAAGGTAGATAACCCTTGTTCATCATTGACGCGAGTAAAAGTATCCTAGAAGTTGTTCTGGCATTATGGACAACCATGCTTTAGATAGCAAGTAGCAACTGTAAAACTTAGAATTTACACAACTAGGCAGAATGACCTTTTAGAGAAGAAAAAAAGGCAACTTTGGCGTCCCTTTTAAAATCTTTGCTCCTTTAAGATGCTCTAAACAATGTCACGTGTGTTTTAGGCTACATGATTTTGTTGTCACATGAAGCAAACATCTCCTCACTATCCACCAAGTCGGTCGTATGTGTTCTGAATGACTCTGATTGGCAGATTCTACGCTTACGAGAATACTTTGATTAACTGGTGGAAGTAATTACGCATGAATGAGCACAAATTTGTGAAAGAACAAAGTTTTTTTGTTGCTACTAATCAACTCAAACAGTTACACAATGGAGCTTTAAATTGCATTTGAGTTAACACTGAAGTTCATTTAAATCATATATTATGTTGTTGGGATTTTTTTTTCTTCTTTCTGTTGTGGCATTGATGCCACCGCTCCCCCCCCCACCCATCCCCCTGGTCTTGATGCTGCTTCGTAGGGTGTCGGAGGCCAGTCCTCTGTCATGGATGACATAGAGGAGTGGCTGTGTACTGATGTGGTGAGCCCATCATGACTTTTTTTTATTTCTGCCTGAAGTTTTCTTTCCCTTTCTCTTTCCTTTTTTCAATTCGTTATGTCCCCTTCTCTCATTTTTAAAGTCTTTGTAGAGCCAGAAATTAACACATTTCTCTTACATTACATTTCCTCACCTTTTGACCAATCACACATTAATATCTTACTTCATTTTAAGTTACTAATGGTGTGTTGTGGGGACAAACTGACTGGACTAAATTGTGTAAAACATATTTTAGCCTCATGAAATAAAGAGTAGGAAATTTAGAATATTTCCACTGCTTTACCCTGCAGTCAGAAGGCCCTTTTCCAAACTGAAGCTGTTATCATCTATGCTTTTTTCAAAGCCGCCAGACTTCAACCTCAGACTTTTACGTTGCAGGACACAGGAGTTGCTTGTCTACCACTGCCTTGATCCGTTAGTTAGTGTGTGTTATTTTGTGACCTAGGTGTTTTTAAAAAGGTTAGGAACAAGCAAAACTAACAAACTAACCGTCGAGGCAGCAGTAGACCAGCAACTTCTTGTTTGCTAGGTATAATTTGTTGGAAAGAGGTTTTTCACAAGGCAAAGCAATGAAAATATTGTAAATATAGTACTATGTACTTAAAATGATTTTTTTTTTTTAAGTGGCTAAAATATGTTGTATTTGTGCCGGTATTTCAGCCTGTTTCTCTAAACTGGGGCCATCTACTGCTGGTAATAAATTATAGGTAAACGATTGTGGATAAATTCCTTCTACAACCCCACTTCAAAAGCTCCAAACTATCCCTTTAAACAACAAGTGTGTCTAGCCTAAGCTTAACAAACATTTTAATGTGACAAAAGAGAAGAAAGGCATGTGTAATATTGTTTTTGGGGTCCAGAATGACTCCAGCTGTTTGAGTTGGGAAACAACTCGTGGTTTTGTTCTGGTATTTATGGTATTTTTCTAAAAATACCAAATACCCAAACATGTATTTCATAAATAAAAATGGGTATATCCAAATCATTTGCACAATTGTGGGTGAGTGGTAATGACAGGTAAGTGGCTCTTTGTTATATAATAAAACCAATGAGTGTGTGTATATACCAAGGATTGACCGATACTGGTGTTTCAAGGCTGATGCCGATTATTAGTAGTTATTGAAACCGATAATCGTTATTTGGAACCGAGTAAAAATTAAGATTTTGAGATGTACCAAACTCCCGCCACAAACCTTTGTTTCAGTTTTCAGATAGGGCTGGGCGATATGGAGAAAACTAATATCACAATATTTTTGACAAAATACCTCAATGTTGATACTGCAACGTTATCGTAGTGTTGACTATTGGTGTTTTCAAAAAATATTTACACAATGAGATTTTTGTTAAATTATCAGCAGTAATGTAGATATATTGACTAAGTGGGTAAGGGCAACTAATTGAACAGCTAGAGCAGTTTGGTAAGACCAGAAAACAACATCATTTTATTTTTTATTTCATTTATTCCATATTACAATATTAAGATATCCATAATCTAGGACGGTATCTAGTCTCATATCACAATATCTCTATAATGCCCAGCCCTACATTCAGATAGTGTTGTCTGATATCAAGTCAGACTCAGTGGTGAGTGAAACCGAAGCAACGGGACAGACACAGAGCTGTAGTGCCCCTTTTAATTAATTAATTAACCTTAAGGGTTATCAGGAAAATAAAATGCTGATACAGGAAAATCTGCAAACTGCCAAAAAAAGGGATAAGTGGCCAGGGCCGATAATCGGTCTATCCCTAGTAGCTACAGTACAGGGTGTGTGGTGGTTTGGGGCAGAAACCAGGATCAGAACTGGGTTTGCGGTGGTTTGCAGTGGATTAGCTTTTGTAGAGTCAACTCCCTGGTGTGACAGTGTTGTCTTTTTTTTTTTTTTTTTTTTTTTTTTTTACTAGATAGGAGATGACGGTGAAGAAGGCGTGACAAGTGAAGGTAGGGCATCATCAATCTCTTCTTTTTTTTTTCAGCTTCATTTTGAACACCTTTCCTCAAATTCACATTCCCTTTCCCCCTTCTTTTTGTTTTACTTCCGATAATCCGATGCTCCCAGAGTTTGACAAGTTCCTCGAGGAGAGAGCCAAAGCTGCAGAGATGGTCCCCAGCCTACCGTCGCCCCCAAGTGGCGAGCCCGGCGCAACGCAGGGAACCCCCAGCCGCAAGAAGCCAGACAGGCCGGAGGACGCTTTGTTCGCCGTGTAGACCTTCCGCATTCTGACCGCCGATCCCCAGCCTAAGTCCAGACCAGCCGAGCAGCATCACCTAAGAAAAGACACTAAAACACATCCACCTCCGTTCTGATTCGCCACTATTCAGTTACACTACAGAGATACGTACATGCTCTCCTTATAAGAAGGGAATTAGTCATGTTCTTTGTTAAAGCAACACTAAGGAACTTTTCCCGCTTCGGTCCCAGTACAGGTTGGAAGCGGAATCCTTCGTTACTGCTGTCGTAATTTGTCATTTAAACTGCAGGTCCGTGACCTGATCTGGCAAACTTGCATTACGTAACGTAATGGACGCTTCCAACCTGTGCAGGGGCCGAAGCGGGAGAAGTTCCTCAGTGCTTTGATTTCTCACAAGGTAACACTAAACAAATGGCTTCATTTCTTGAAAAGCCACCAGACGATGGATCTCACCCACGTGATGATCGGTGTCAGAGACTATAAGGCAGCCTGCCCCCCCCCCCGCCCCGTTCTGTGTGGGTAAAGCATCTCGTTACGCCTGTTGGGGACTCCAGTGCGTCATGTTGCAGCTAATTTAAAAAAACAAAAAAAGTTTTATAAAAGAGAGTTCTGCTATGCTTGTCAGTAAGGACAAATCACTTTCTTACCCAACGCCCTTAAAGCATGCATTAACACGACCAGAGCAGCTCATTTAAGTCTTAACATTTAAAGAAACCCCAGCAGAGGCGTTCTCTTTCTCTATTCAGGACATGCCCATCACAGGCTGCAGCAGTGAGCATACCTACGAGGAAGTCGTTTCGGTGTTTGTATCAGTCCCTTTTGCAAGTCAGTCCCGAGTTGAATTGTAAATCTGTAAATGGCAAATGTCAAGTTTATCAGTCGTGTGTATATTTAAGCTACAGATGTATGAAAGAGATGTTAATTTAATATAGATATTTTTCTCGAGAAGGGTTCATCTTCCAGCTGCTTTGACGACAGGGATGTACCTCACTGGGCTCCGGTTTCTCACAGGAAAAGAGAAAAGCATTCATCTGATTATCTACAAACACAGATTTTAAAAGGAAGAAGAAGAAGAAGGGAATGCAGTATTTGTGATTGGCATAGTTGCGCAGCACACCCACAAATGTGTCTTTTTACCCTCCTGTAGGTTTCTCTTTGACTAACGTAACCGCAGTTGTTATTGAGATTATTTTGCAGAAATTTTATTCACCTCAAGCTGCCGTTTGAAGTTATGCAGGTAGTTGATTCCGTCTGCTGAAAAAATGCTTGCTGATTATTCCGTTCTTTGAATATTCCGTCTGATTTATGTAATCATGTTTTTACTGAACACACATGATGCTTTGTGTCATGGATTTACATGGGTTGAGTTTGCAGCGAGTGGTAGTGTTCTTTTGAACAGAATCCCAGTCCGAGTTGGTCTCGCTGGTATCTGAAGAGACACACACGCTGTGATTGGCGAGTTTTTACTCACTGACTGTAAGTCTGAACTCATGTTTGTGCTGTATTATTTCTGTCCTGAGATTGACTTTTGAGGACCAACATTGTGCACAGAACAATCTTGGATAATTTGGTTGTCAATACATAATTTGGTTCTGTCTTTGATTTCCAGCTTAAAGGGGTAGTTGGGATATTTTGAAGTGGGTTGGTTTGAGGTACGTGTCCATTGTCAGTGTATTTATTACAGTAGATGTCAGTGGGCATGCTACCAGTTTGGAGAAACAGGCAGAAGGATGTGGAAGCGCAATGTTTTTTTAGCCACCTACATTTTTTTTTTTTAAATCAGTTTAAGTGTATTCTATATTTAGAACAATTTGACTTCTTTACCATGCTGTCAGACAGCCCTTTCTGACTGGGAACTGAAGCCGTTATCTGTGCTCTGTTTAAAAGTCTTCTGCTTCCCAGAATTGGTTTGTGTGTAGTCAAGCTACTCCTCCACAGCGCTGCGGAGGAGGGTCTGGCTAGTCCACATTCCGGGATGGGAGAATAACGTGCTCTGGTTTATTGGCATTTCTTTAAACCAATCACAATTGTCTTGGGCAGCGCTAAGCACCGAGATATCCCGCGGTGGCGCTGCAAGATAGCCTTGCGTACGTTCAAATGTTGTTTTAGTCGTGCAACAGAAAACTCTGATTGAAAGGAGTGAAATCCGGCGCAATTTACAATAAAAACAAAGCAATCCCAGAAGTGGAACGTCAAGAATATAGACTAGTTATTGTGTTACACACTAGTTAAGTGTGTTATTGTGTGACTTTGGTGATCCAAGCTAGCCCCTTTAAAACCACCAAGGTGGCTAAAATACATTGAGCTGCTGCCGCTGTCCACAGCAGCACGTTTCTTTGCTTAAGTGCCGGTCACCATCTACCGCGGCTAATACGCTGACTTAGCAGTACCTCAGACAACCCCACTTCAAATAATCCAAGGATGTAATGAGAATTCAATATCACACTACAAAAGCTGTTGGCACCTTTTTATATTTGTGCATTTTCCACCTCCACTTTTTTTTCATGCTGACATCTTAAAAGGCCTGACCTTTCAACATGACATTTGTTTTCAGAAATGAGCCGGCTGCAGACACAGCGCTACAAATGAGACATTTTACTCCGTTGACGATAATAGATGCAACATGTTACACAATCACGACAAGCTCCAAACAAGCGTGCACTTTGACAAGCGCATTACCTTTTCAACCTGTACTGTAAATCAGCTAACACTTAGCCAGATGTAATTAAAGACAACTGTAAGGACATATTTGGCGGGGGAGGTGAAATAATTGATTAAGCACTATTATGTTTTTGCCTCCAGATCCATATTTTAAATCTTTTTCCAAAATAAAGAAGGGAAATGTTAAAGGGAAAGAATGAGAAATTCTCATAATGGTGTACGATTTTGGTAATGGAGTTCATTTTTTTTGCTTCAATACATGGCTAATGTATCTTATGTTTTATGGTTATGTGGATATTCTTGTTTGTTGAATGTGTTCGTACAAGAAGAAATATGGACATATAATACCCACCACTGATTCACAGCTAAAAAGAGAATCGCACCAGTTCTCTTGTTTTGTCTAATGAAGGATATATATTTTAATAGTTTCACTGCTACCGACTAGCACATGACAAAACAGAATCGATAACTTAATTTAGACACTTTTGACAAAGCATCAACATTGTACATTTTAAAAGGATATCTAATTTCTCCTTCAGTTTCCTTGTTTTAGTAGTCAGCGTGTGTCTGTCAGCTGTTCTGTAACGCAGGACCGTTTTATCACAGTTGATATAGAAAAAAAAAAAAAAGAAGCCTCTGTGTGTTTCTAAGAATACGTGTTACTCTCCTGTTTGCTACCACCCAGGATCCACCTGGTTTATATCGGTGTGAGCTCTGTCAGTGATTTGTAACTGAATGTCAGCATACCGGCGAGTCATCAGACCAGTTCTGCAGAGGAACAGTACGTTTCTTTGTACATCACTGGATGATATGAAAAGAGATGCTGATAAGAGAGACTGTGTTGTGCGACTGCTACTTTCCTGAGTTGCATCATCTCCCATTTCTTTTTGTGTTGTTTGACTTATGCATGAACTCTAATAAAACATTAGCAGTGTGTCCTCATCCGTTGTTTTTTTGTCTATATTTTGCAGTCTTGTTTTTTTTTCAGTATGTAACTAATTATGTGCTGTCCTCTCCTTGGTGTACCATGCCCTGTCTGGCTCCCCCTTCAGATGGTAATAGCTAAAGCTGACCTGCAGTAAACCCTCTGTGGATGCCAATGGGCTCCACACCAGGGGCTTCCCCATTGGTTGTCTGGAATCGCCTCATCCCACAACATGGGCCCCTCACATTCAGCCTCGGTCACTGGAGCGTTTTTTCCTGGTCAAAAAGGAAGGGGTGTGTCTGTTGGACAGTAGACTGGTATACACTAGTGCACAGGATCCCTGTTTGACTCAACGTGCTGCTTTTAAATGAGCAAGTGCCTCATAATCTCTTCAAAGTCACACTGCTCAAAAGAGGTGCTGGATTTCTCTTCAAGAGGTAAATAGATGCTTTTATGTTTTCAGGTTGTTTTTTTTAGAAATGTATTCTATTTCTTTAGGATGCACACTTGTTTGTGTGTTTGTGTGTGTGTGTGTGTCAGAGTGAAAACATATAAAGGCAACACCTCTGAATTTAGACAGTTGTCATATTGTAGCAAACATCACTTTAAACCAAATATTCTGTTGCAGAGGCCTGAGCGTGTGGAGCTGTTGGACTCGCAGGAATCTGTTTTTTGTTTTACTAAGAGCAAAAATATAGAGGATCCAGCTTTTCTCATGCTTCCACTCTCGAGATTCCAACCCCACCCTGGTGTTTGTAACCCCCCCCCCACCACACGCAGTTAGTTGGCACACTCTGGTGGTTCGACTACGTAGCCTGATCCGAGGGTACATTAAGTGGAAAAGGATCTGGGATGATTAGAAAAGAAACTGACAACAGACAGCAGCATCCCCATAAAGTACCCCCCCCCACACCCCCAACAAAAGGAATCCAACAACACCAGATTACAACATCTACCAAATGTACAGAGTGAGAGGGAAACACTGGCCAGAGCTGTGGTGCATTGTAGTTGCATTGCATGTAATGCTAACAGTGCAATGGGGCTGCTTTGCAGCACAGAACTCGGTCGTGGATCAACCATGAGCATCAACAAGCATGATCGAAGCATAAACCAATAGTGTACAACTGACATTTGTCACTTAACATAAGAATTCATCAACATTGTAAATACTGTTGTAATGTGAGGGAATACACAAAGTTACCCATGTATTCTGACTACTTAGATTACTGTTCCTTTATTGACCGTATAGATCATAGGGATAACCTGTCAATATATGTCACGGGAGAATTGCATGGCTTTTATTAGATAGTTGAAAGTGGATGGATGATGCATTTAGTTGGTGCTTAATCCTCTGAAGCTGTTTGAATCACCCCCGGAACTTCTCTCTTTTTTTAAGTTTTCAATATGTCAAGAGGAAATATTTCCACTCCTGTGATCCAACTACATCATATTTTTTCTACTAGCCCTATCTACTGCCTATCTAGTTATCATTTTTCAGTGGTGGAAAATCAATACATACATTTACTTAAGTACAGTTTAACTGTGACTTTACTTCAGTATTCCCATGTTCTGTTATTTCATACTTCCACTTCACTACAATTCTGTCTAACTTAACTTAATAGTTTCTTTTCTTTGCAGATTCAGATTAATTATATAGAAACATTATTATGATGTATTATTATTGTTATTACTATGGTAAATTCACAAGCTACCTAGCAGTAAATACAGTATTTAAATTCAACTTTAAATTATTCAGCTTTACCAGCTAATGTACACGTTAATACATCAGTATTTATATATTTGTACATTATTTTGAAATGCACAATTCTGCATAATGAGTACTTTCCCTTTGATTAAGTGATATTTTGCCTGTATTTCAGCCTGTTTTATTGACATGAAATGTATCGCAAGGTGTTACTGTTAGTAGAGTAGTATTTGGCTGCAGCTGATATCAAACAGTGGTTCAAGGGTCAGATGATGGCCCTCTGGTGTAAGAACCATAGACTGTATTTATTAAGAACCTTTCCTGAAGCTTTAGCACAGGTGAAGTGTTCAATGAGAACTGACAAATTAAAGCAGATATCTGACAGATTTCTGATTTATATTTTCATTTGAATGGCAAGCCCTTTCCTTTATTAAATGTCCTATTTTCCATTTTCTTTGTGGAGAAACCCCTTGTGGTATTCCTAGCAGGGACGTCCCTCTAACAGGCCAAATGTAAACAAGTCACCCAACTGCCATTGATTGACATGCCGTGGTGATTTTCTCATTACTGACCACCACTTGAAGCCATTTAAAGAAATAATAGCGTATTCCAGCCTTAAAGTGCATACTGGCTGTATACCTGCAGATGTGTGAATGTCAAAGGCCTCAGGCTGTTTCACTGATCGTCATTAGCTGGAGGCTCATACTGTCTTTCCGATGTGGATCATTCATATGCTCCTCCAACCACAAAGGAAGAAAACAACACTAATTATCATCTTCATCGCCATAATCCTCACCACAGCCTCAGTGAAATCCTAAACAAGCACTCAAGATTAAATTACCTATCTGTGTTTATAATTTACTTTATATTAACGTTGCAGATCAATGGTTTCCCAATTTCCTCCACCTGTGATGTTGCTGTTTCTCACCCAGAGCTGCTCATGTTACCCAGCAGTATTATAAAATCTCAAACAAAACACATTTCCACACTCCTATAAATGAGATATTTTACAGGAAACGTAATTATAAACAATATGTGTGAAGCATTAACTAATAATGAAACCATACTGATGAATTTAGAAGAGTTATTTTAATGGAGGCCATTCATTGGGGCACTGTGCCAGTAGCTACAGTCTCACATATTCATCAACAACATCATATGTGCATTGACTTTTCGGGCCTGACTGGTGCTTTGCTTTCTCTTTAGCTGCCTTAAAGGACCCCCGTAGCCTTGGAGCACTTTATGCTAAGTTAATTTACCCAAATATATCCGCGGCTTCACGGCAGCAGCAGCCCCCGCTATTCAACATCAACAACTTTGTTAATGGAAACTTGCTGATCCATAAACGTTTGTGCCGTCGCAGACGTTTGCTGGGGGGCAGTTCACAAATGAATGTTAAAAACCCCGCAAATCGATGAGGGGCATTTGCAAAGGAGGAAAAAGGTGTGTTTAATTATAATTGCGTCAAAAGGGTTTGTGTGTGTTTGTTGGGGGAGGCACTGTTGTTGTAGGAAGGGGCCTCTGTATTTAAATAGGGTCACATCTCAGGCCTCACCTTGCAAGTGTTATGCTATATTAAATGCCACTCATGTTAAGTGCGTTGAAACCCTCCTCTGATGTAGTCAAGACATAATATAAAGGTTAAATTGAAAAATGTCCCTTCGACGGCATAGGAACGCGCCATGATTGATCTCCCTTGTACAGGCAAGTAAATGTTAGCCAGACCTATGTTTCGTTAAGCCTCTTTTAAAGTGTGTGAATATGATTGGTTATAATAAGGAGTGACTGGATCAGAATTTAAGTGTCAGTCAATCAGGATTTTCAAAAGGTCATTGGAAAAATTAACAAAATATTTGCACAAAGTGGGTCTGAAACGACTGATACATTTAGAATGAACCTTTTTTTTTTTTTTTTACAACAGCAGATATGTCATAGTAGCAAAAGCATTACATTACCATGGCTCTGTTCTATTCAAATGTTCCAGTAAGCCAATGGCAGGAACAGCTGGGCCCAAATCCATGCTCCATACATTCTAAGATTGTGTGTTCAAATTGGAAAACTGACAAATTAAACTAGACAGTATGCACACTAAATTGGATTTTACTGTTAATGGACACTATTCTTCCACAGTGCAATGCACAAAGGACCAGGAGCATCTGGGAAAAAAATGATTTGAGTGCTGAGAAAAAACACTGACTTTTTTGTAATTACATGCCACAATCTAATGTAAACTATACACTGCTTGTTATACTATGGAGTTTAAATGCCGTCAGCATACTCAATTAAACATAAAGTCAAGTTTTTGTTTTCTAATGAGCCATCACCATCATCTGCATCTAGTTTTAATTTCTTTCTGCTGTGAGCAGCTCCTCCATTCATGTGTGTGTATTGCAACGTGGGAGAACTACATTACCAGCATACCCATGATCAGGTGTGTTTTTTTAGTGTGCATACTGTCTGTTTTGCGTGAAACCGGATTAGTATGCAGGATGGAGACACAGTTGGACTGAATGAATGACAGCATTGCACATCCTCTACCATTTCCTTGTAAAATAAATTGTAAAATATGTTTTTTTTAGTTTTAGTGTTTTTTTAACTGCTAAAACGGTATACTTTGATGTAGTATGCAGCGTACTGTATAGTATGTTGAATAAGAATAATGTTCTAGGGATTTGGGATGCACAGAACCCTGGAAGTGGAGCAACTGAATGGAATTCAGACATCATTAATTCCATGCTTTACCTAGTGTGACATGTCAATAAGGTCTGTTGCCAACTTTGTTAGAAAACACTTGCAGAAAGAGAAAAGGTAAGCAGGCGTCACGTGAATAAACACATTTTGATGGTTGTTGCTCCTACTGTGTGTGATATTACACTTTGAATTGTGGGAAAACTACAAGGACGTCAAGCTAAGTTGTAAAGCAAATAATTTATTTTTTTCTGTTGAAATTGTTTGTCATTTTTAGAAAATGAAAAATGTGATTTCAGTATTAGTGCTTTTATATGGATGTCTGAGCATCCCTGTGCAGGATGGCGGATGTGCGAAGTTTGACACTGCAAAGTTGTCTTCACTATAATTGCATTCATCTGCGGGAGGACGAAACAGGATGTGAAGGTACAAGAATGACTTTGTGACATCACAGCAACCATCGGGAGCCAACCATGGTCCATTATGTAACTTACACATTTCAATATGAACATTGGTGAATGGACTTTTCAGTGAAGTAGGACAAAAATATATTGGCACGTTGAAAAGTTCTGCTTTTCTCAATGAGGGAAAGGGAAAAGATAGAATTTTAGTTTTTTTAGAATGACATATTTATCGAGAAAATTTATATATTTTTTGTTTTTGTTTGTTTCTGTTCAGAAGGGGATCATTGTCCAGCTAAACTCGTTTGTCTTGACATTCACTAAACTAAGGTAGGAGAAATAAAATGAGAACGTACATAGATACACACATCATGTTCAGGTTTAACAGGCGGCCAAATGAATAACGGAAAACCATCTGAACAAAGTCTTTTTTTATGAAGAACAACCAACCAAGTTCTGATCTGATGATAATCCAGTGACACTTGTTTTGCCTGATCAGAATTTGAATGCATTTTTAAACACGACATACGTGTGCTCACAGCTCCTGTGTATATACATATAGAAAACCTAGTCTATGTCAGCACTGCACGGACAGTAGATTGAGAATATGAACGCTTTACTGTATTCTTCCCTCTAGTCTTTTGACTGTTTTCCATCTATACCATCACACAATACTGTACCTCTATACTTTCTTCCTCATTTATGTTGTCATTCTTTTCAAGTCATTAAAATTCCTCCTGTGGAGTTGTTTCCTCTGTGTTTCAGTGTCCTTACAGTATTTCCCATTTTTGGACACCGACAAGAATAAATTAGACTGAATAAATTCAGTCTCTGCTTTCCTCTGTTCTTACAGAGTCCAGAAGTGCAGGTTCAGATGCTGTGGCTCCAGGACATGTACGGGAGGTCCTGTGGGGCCTATGTGAACGGGGCCGTGGGAGGATCTGAACCCCGGCAGGGGTGGATCTGGAGTGGACAGGATGTAGTCAATGCTAAACTTGATCTCTGACTCTGGTTTGCCCTGCTGGGTGGGGTTAGGGTTGAGGTGGTTTTGCCGGGGGCCGGGCCTCGGCCTCTCAGGGTTCAAAGGGCAGAGGGTGGAGTCGGGTTCCGGGTGCCGAGCTGAGGGTACGTGCTGATTACTGTGGCTCTCCAAAGGGTGGAAAGGGGTTTCTCCTGAATCACGTAAGCCGATTTTCATGTTCCTCCTGCGCCGGCGACGCCGAAAATTGCCGTTTTCAAAAAGGTCGAGCATGGATTCACAGCCGGTGGCATAAGTCCAGTAGTTTCCTTTTCCCTTCTCATTGCCCTCTGCCCTGGGAACCTGTGGGAAACATCAAAATCCTTAGTAATGATTAAGAATGTAAAAAAAGAAATACTATAATGATTTTACTGTGTCTGGTGTCTTGTCTTGAGTTAAGTTCTGCATTGTGCTCTGTTTTGTTGCATTTGTTTTTGCTTCTGCTGTTTTGTGCCAGGTTTTGTTTTACTTGTCTTTCTTTTTGTCTTTTTGTATTTTAAAAAGTCTTTTTTTACATTGAGGGTAAGGGACCACAGATGAAAATTAGCTTTGTGGCTAATTCTGGCATTTTTAACCCATGTAAAATCATGCTTATGTTGATTTGCCCTTTCCCCTTTTCATAACTAAAAATAAACTGGATTGAATTTCTTATTATTATTATTATTAAAAGTAAAAAGAACACTACCCTACAACAATCTACTTGTTTTCTACTAGATACAGAGCTAAAAAGATTTTTTTTTTAAAGGGAAATAATTCAATTAATTAATAGTTTAAAATTGATTCCTTAAGTCAATTGTCCTCTCACAGGCGTTTGTGCCTATATTACACTTTAATATCCCGTTAAGGTGAGATCATTTCCCCGTGTGCCCTACCTTGATGAAGCAGCTGTTGAGAGACAGGTTGTGTCTGATGGAGTTCTGCCAGGCTCTTTGGTTGGAGCGGTAGTAAGGAAATCTCTTCATGATGAACTCATAGATGCCCGACAGAGTAACCCGCTGCTCGGGACTCTGCTGGATGGCCATGGCTATCAGAGCTATGTAGCTGACACACACACACACACACACACCTTCATCAGCCAACGCATCATGCAGGCTCGTGACCTTCATATTTTGTTGACATTCATGTGAAAAAATGTTAACAATTGCCAAATCTACCAATTATTTCCCTTGAATATTTTTTCTTTTCTTCTGACCTTATCAAAACCCTGTGTGTATACACACACACATATGTATATATATACATATGTGTATATACACATGTGTGTATATATATAAAACAGAACATTATGGTTAACGTAGTGAAGATGGAATGGAAGGTTTTGAATATTATCTTTGAACAGATGCATGCAGTCACAGGAAACAAGGCTGCTGTATAAAGACATATTTACATTTATATTGTTTTACAACTCTAACAAAAGTCTGTGAAATAATCATGAAAATCAAAATATGTGAAATGAAAAGATCAACTGGATAATAACAGAAAATCCAACAATAACAGAAGATCAACAGCGCACCACTGAAGGGAAACAACACAACTTACCAGAAATTAAACCACTGTACAAATTAGTCTCAACAGTACACTTTCAATCTAACTGCCTCCCTCTAAAAGCAAAGTATTAGTGTGAGTAGTTATGTTTTGAAAACTACTTTATTATACAGAATGTACATGTTGTGTACACCGGTAAAACTACAAAAAAAAATGTTATTTTGTCATAACTTGAGGAGGTAAAAAAAAAAGCACAAATCAAACGGAAAACACATTTGAAAAGAAAAATAGAAATACAATTGCTGTATATGAAATGTTTTAAAACTTAGTGGATGTGTGTGACGCACGGGCAGGCAAAGTTACATTGACAGATGAAGTTACGTTCAAAATGAACATGGTCCATACCTGTAAGCGGGTCTACACATTTTCTTCTCTTCGTCCGTGCTGGAGGAAGGGTATCCGTCTCCATCGTAGTTAAAACAGTTGAAGGGGTAGTTGGAGTTGTCAAACATAGCTACACTTTGAGGAGTTGGATGTGTGATCCGAAGTGTTGGGCTCGTCAGAGTCTCCTGGCCAAAGCCCAGCAGCAACCCCCTGTCCTGCTGCTCTGCTCAGCAAGCAGCTGACACCCATATCTGAGCTGTGCTGCTGACGGCTGCCTCCAGCCCCCCCACTCCCCTCCACCATCAGGACCACCTCTCTGACGCCCACATTTCACATTTCACATTCACAAATCTCCTTTTGTTTTGGATTGCTGGTCTTATGTTTACTTTGTCACCAGCTGATCTACTGTATGTCATCTTTCAAATGATGCTGTTTTGAGCAGACAATACCAACTTTAAAACCGTAATATGCTTTAATCTTACATTAAAGTGCATTAAACTCCAGCATTTAAGTGTTTACCTAACTGAAACAAAAAGTAGGCAATCAATCCCGACAAAAAGAATCAGTGTTAAATTATTGCCAAGGACAATTATTCAAATATTTTAGACGCTGTAATTGTGCGACAAGGCTTCATTCTCTTATCTTTATAGACCATGTTTTTTTTCTTCTACTGAAGAGCTATTGTTTGGTAAAGCACCAACCATCACCTACAGCTGTTTTGTAGAAGAAGAAGAAGAAGAAGGAGAAGGAGAAGGAGAAGAATGTTTTCCCTCTGAAGTGTAGATCCAGCCAACAGGAAACAGCCAGTGGGCTTCAGTGCATCAAAATTGCCCTCGGCCAATGTACATGTAGCTGTTGGGCTGGTCAGGCTGAGCAGGTTACTTTGTTCCCTTTCATATCTGTATTCTCAGCAGTTTACATCAACTCTGGGCTGTGGGGGCTCTTGGCCCTTGTTGAGCACTAAATTGAGGCTGTGTTTGGTCAGTTTCCAGATCCTGATCCGAATCAGACAAACTCTTTAAAAGCAGCTCCACAGATTTAACATCGCACTTCTGAAATGTTGTAATACTCACAATGGATAGCTGATGCAACAGAGCCAGAGATACTGTTTTTTTTTTCATTTCACACTTTCTTCTTCCTTGCAAACTTGACACCTACATTACCCACAATGGTACTTCAACTAAAAGACTGGGGATGCAGGTCTGTTGTGCTTGTAGCTATTAATGTAGCCTTGAGACGCTAGCATCAAGCAGAGATGGGGAGTGGGCTACAGAGGTCTGCTAAACTCCACACCTTCAGTTAAAAAAAAAAACGTATAGTCTTCAGCCACAATTGCCGCTTACTCAGATGACGTGAGAAAAACCTATCAGATTTCAGGTAGCTCCTTCCGAAGCAACAAAACACTTTATTTCATTTTGTTTTCATGCATACCTGCACCCCTCCACACCTGTAAACAGCCACTGAAGTAAGATCAGAGTGCTTTTTAACCTTGACTGGACTAAGCTTGGCCAGGCAGTCTCACAGTAGCAGCCAGGTCATCATTGTGCTGGTCAGGATTCTGGGTGGTCTGCTGGGCCGCCTTCATATTTAATTTGGCCTCTTTTATAGCCTAATCTCTCTAACTGTACTTAAAACAGCTATCCCCAAACCAACAAACAAAATCCTTTGCATCTTTGTGTTCTTTTTATCACTGTTAACTCTTTGGTGTGTGTGTGTGTGCGTGTGTGTGTGTGTGTGTGTGTGTGTGTGTGTGTGTGTGTGTGTGTGTTTGTGTGTGTGTGTGTGTGTGTGTGTGAGTGTGTGTCCACGCTGGCAGACGTTTAGTCAACAAGGGGAAGTTTTGTAGATGCTATCTATAATGCTCTATAATGGCTATAAATTGTTTCCGTGTCTATGAAACAGGGAGATGTGTATTTTGAAGGGATCTAAACGAGGCAATTGGAGATCTCCCGTGAGACAACGGAGGCCGGGGAAACAGCCTGAGGTCTATCAGGCCTCTGTGTGTGGCCCCGCTGGTGCAGGAGGAGCCTACAGGCGCTACATCTGTCTGCACAGAAAACATTAAAGCTATTCTCTCTTTGTTTCTGACAGACTAATGAAGCAGCTGAAAGGTCAGCGCTGTCCTACATTTTAGGTGCAGAACCAGATTTCTTTTTTTTAAGTGGCTTTATGCAAAGCTGTAGTGCATGTCGAAGCATAAGAGCAAGGATTGACATCAGTGTCGTCTTGCATCCATCTTAATGATTTTTTTCCTATTGTCTGACTGTATTAAGTAATAATTTGAGGAACTTGAGTAATAATCTTTCACAGCACTTAACACTGCACTACAATTTTAAGAAATACGCAAAATTCCAAATGATTTATTTATTATGTCTTTATTATAATTAATAATTTGACAGCTACAGTATAGCTTTCTTTACAAATTAAGATTTGACATAACCAAAATGTGGTGACTTTAAAAAATATGATGCATTTGTTTGGATTAAAATACAAAATAACAGTAGCCTGTACAATACCTGAAAGTACAACAGAAACACTCTGATGGAGCAACAAAGATCTAACAAACAGTGTGAGTGTTTTGTAAGTGTTCATACTTGTACTGAGTTGTACTTGTACTGTACTGTACTTTTGATTCTTTCAAACATAAAGTCATAACATTAAAAAAGTGTTGAAAAATGTCAAAGTTCAAACCATAATAAAGTCAAGTAGTATAGTATGTTGAAAAACTGATATAGTACAGTATGTCTACCAGCCCTTATGGAACTGGCTCTTAATTATGCTGTTGTAGTTTCAGACTGCCGGGGGACTTCCTTCCTTTGACACACTGAGCTCCTTTCTCCTCTCCCTTTCCATATGTGTGCTTCCATGGTCCAGAAATGCTTGTTACTAACCTGGCTCTGGGGAGCCTATTCCCCGGAGCGCTGATGTTTTCTGTCCCCCAACAGCTTTCCTTGAATCAGGGTGGTCCCTAAATCATGGTTGAAGCTTTCACCGTGGTCCTGCTCCACGCCCTGCCATGCCCTGCTACATCTTCCTGCTCCACCCTGTGATGCCCTGCAGTGCCCAGCAATACCATGAACTACTAAAACTACTATTTCTAGTCATAGTTCTATTATCTTTATTTTGCCTCTGTTCATCACCTCCCCAACCGGCATCGTCAGACACCGCCCACCAAGAGCCTGGGTCTGTCCGAGGTTTCTCTCTAAAAGGAAGTCTTTCATTGTCACACTAAATGCATGCTCTTGGGGAAATTACTGTAATTGTTGGGTCTTTGTAAGTGTTGTGGAGTGTTGTCTAGGCCTGCTCTGTTTGTAAAGTGTCTTGCGATAACTCTTGTTATGATCTGACGCTATAAATACAATGAAATGAATAAAGAAAAGTCATAAAAAAGTAATACTGTGGCACGTTGAAAAAAGATTTAAAAAAGTAATATTATTAATTGTTGAAAAAGTAAAGCATAGTGTGTCAAAAAAAATAAAATAATAGAAAGTCATTCTAAAGTACATTTGTACCTGTCGGCATTTTGCCAAAAACTCACAGAGGAAGACTGAACGCAGGGACTCCTCCCTGCGTTCAGTCTTCCTCTGTGAGTTTTTTCCTTTCTCCTTTTCCGTGTTTCTGTTTTTGTTAATAAATTCTCAACAAAAATCTCTCTTCCCTTCCTATCTAGCATTTGGGTCATCAATTCCCTAATTTGTAGCAGTATTCTAATAAAAGTAACAAAAAGTCATAGTAAATAGTATGTCCAAAAAATGATTAAAAAAAAGGTTTAAAAACAACTTTAATTGATTTTTATTAGGGTAAAAGCTTGGAAATGAAAGAATGCAGATGATTTGATCAAAGGTCTTAAGAAGGCAGTTTTACTGATGTGAAATATGCAGGTGACGGTCACATGATCAGTTCCTCTCTCAGCGGGGTCAGCTGAACAGTCTGCTGACCACTAAATACAGACATTTAAAGTGATAACAAAATGTGCCCAACCAGCCAGTTATCTACCTCGACCACCTGGGCTCAATGGGATTTCTGTGTTGTTTCTTTCCTCCTCCGCCCATGGGGGTGTAAATTTAGAAATTCGCAAGTTGATGCTCCATGGACGATGTTGTAAATTCTCAAGTTGGAATTGACACGGACAGCTTTTTAGAATCACAAGGTTGAACGTTTTCGTTGTTGATCACTAGACCATCTTCCACTCTGATGTACAGACGGGACCAGAAACTTTTACTCTGTAAACCTCCGGACGGACACCTAGTCCGTCAAAGGAGTCATGGTATAGTATGTTGAAAAAAATAGTAAATAGTATAATATGTAAAAAAAAATCATTAAAAGTCATAGTGCATTATGTTGAAAAAAATGTACAGTCATAGTATAGCATGTCGAAAGAAAGTTATAGTATAGTATAAAACAATCTAAAAAAGTCATAGTATTGTAAGTCAAAAAAATTGTAAAAATCATAGTATAGCCTGTTGATAAAAGTCAACGTATAGCATGTTGGAAATAGTCAAAAAAAAATGTATGGTATGGTGTGTTGAAAAAAACGCATAGTCATAGTATAATATGTCAAAAACGTTATAGTATAGTATCAAAAAAAATCTAAAAAGGTCATAGTATAGCATGTCGAAAAAATCATAAAAGTTGAAGTATAGCATGTCAAAAATTGACATGACAGTCACATTACAGAATGTTGGAAAACGTTACAGTTATGTATGCCACAAAAAAGTCTTCAAAAGGTCATACTAGGGTATGTTGACAAAAAGTCATGAAAAGATCATAGTATAGTAATTTGAAAAAAATTATGGTATAGCATGTTGAAAAAACATGAAAATTGATACTATAGTATGTCGAATAAAATCAAAAAAGTCATAGTATAGTATGTCAAAAAAGTCAGTATGGAATGTAAAAAGATGTAAAAAAAAAAAAGAGTCACAGTATAGTACGTTGAAAGTAACATGAACTTTGTGTTAAAAACATTTTAAAAAGTCAATAATATGGAATGTCAAAATATTATAAAAAATTTCATAGTATAATATTTCAAAAAAAGTCACAGTACACTACATTGAAAAAAGTCATAGTATATAATGTCAAAATAGTCAAAGTATTGAATGATTTAAAAATTCATATAAAGGTTATGGTACTGTATGTTCTAAATTGTTAAAAAAAGTCATAGTATAGTATGTCGAAAAAGTCATACTATAGTATGTTGAAAAATGTCATGAAAAATGTATATTATAGTATGTCAAAAAAGGTGATAGTACATTATGTCGAAAAAATCATTAAAGTCATATGTCAGCCAAACAACATTAGGCAGGGTTTGAACTCCATCTCAACATCCCCAGTCAGTGTCCTTAACTTCCACTCTCAAACCTCCTGACTGACACTTAGTATGTGGAAAAAAGTCATAATATAGTATGTAAAATAAATCATAAAAAGTCATAGTACAGTGTTTTCAATAAAAGGTATGATTTTGTTGAAAAAAGTAACAAAATAGTTATGATGCACTGAATCAATATGTAATACATTGTAGTTCGTCGATAAAATCATAAAAGTCATAATATGTTGAAAAACGTACTGGTAAAAGTAAGTCATAGTTTAGTGTGTCAAAAAAAATCTAAAAAATCATAGCATAGTATGTATGAAAATAAAACCATAAAAAGTCACAGTATGGAATCTCGACAAAGACATAGTGTACTAGTATGTCAAAAATGACATGAAAAGTTATGGTATAGTTTGTTGAACAAACAAAAAGTAATCATAGGTTGAATAAAGGTATAAAAATGTTGTTGTATAGAATGCTGAAAGCATAGAGTAGTATGTTTTAAAAAGTCAGTATATTATGTTAGATCTTTTTTAAATGGCTCAGGTGCTGCCCATATTCCACCGGGGGGCCCTGATTCTACCTTCCGCTTTCTTTAATTGGGCATTCTTAACTCGGGTGGATTTATGGAGACGATAGTTGACCTTTGAGAGGTTAACCTGTGCTGCCAACCGCCCAGGTTTCCCACCTATTTTTCTACCACCCCACTCTAATATAGCTGGCTGGACCTGGCCCTGAAATAGACCAACAGAGAAAGGCATTACAGAGGAGAAGACGAGGTCAGCGTGTTAGGTTGGTCTGAACTGAGATCAGATAAGCACCTCATGGCTCGCTCCCATGACGAGGCCTCCTTTGGCGTCCTGTCTGCGCCAACCCGGCCTCCGTGATTACAGCCCTTAGTTCTCCTCTGGTCCCTCTGATGCTTGTCTCAGACTTCCTCCGTTCACAGTCCGCCTGTGTGTGTGTTTGTCTGCGCGCATTTGCGTGTGTGTGCACGCATTTATGTAAACCAACAAGTAGCTTTTCCGGGGGCTGTTCTGCAAGGAAAGGTTATCAAAACACAACAGTGCACTTGGAACTGTAAACAGGCTTGTGCACAGAGCTGGGGCTGAGGGCCATTTTCCTCTGCACTGTACTGCGCAGCCATCCTCACTGCCACCATTCTCTGGTGAACCAGAACCAGAAGAGGCCTGTAATCGCCTGCACGCAGCAGCCAAACCACCAGCCACTCTCCATTAGAGATAATAACACTGTACAATGAGATAACCGTTGTTGTGAACTGGCGCTTATAAATAAAATTGAATTAAATTGAACATGTTGACATCCATGTGCTGCATTTTTCACAAAATAATGACTTTTGCTAATCAAATGCTTGATTTCCCATTATTTTTGGAGGACATGAACTCCAATTTCCATGAGCTGAAAAACGTTACTTATCTTTAGTTTGTACAACCAAACAGAAAAATGGCTCTACTTTTCAGTTTGAGTTTAACGTTTTTTTTATTTTTTATTTCCGTTAATTCTTTTACTTGGTTCAAAAGAAAATAACAAAGAAAACAAAATAATTGACAAAATCTTATTATTATATATAATTATCCACAAATTTGACAATTTGATTGTGATTTCTTCAAATGTGAAGCCCCCTCATCACTAAACAGTGTGTTTTGTTTATTATGACGGATTTGGATGTTTGAGCTTCGCAGTGCAGGAAGATGAAGACGAAGATGATGAAGGTTTTAACATCCATCTATTGAAGGGGAAAGTTTCTCTGAGTTTAGGGAATGTACATAGGAGATGATTTAGTGACATCACAACTAGTTTAGTGCCAATCGTGGTCCAGTATGTAATTTACATGATGTACAAACTTGACTAATTAAAAAAACTCTTCAGAAAACAAATTACTATTCAAACTTGGTCAAAAAGAAGATATTAAATACGTGATTGTCAAAAAATTGACTAAATACAGAGAATTTTTATAACAGTTCCTTAAAAATGAATAAGAAAAAAAACTGACTCTGATGCAATATTCACAGGAAAGAATCTGCTTAAAACTTCATCCAAATCACTCCTACAGAAACTTCCGGCAGTTATCATTTGGGACAGTCTTGCATTGAGCACAGAACGACGGTGCCACTGCAAAAAAAGCCTCGGGAAGGAACTTATTTTGGTGGAACCTGTACGTTTAAAAGTTGTTTAAGTCATGCAACAAAAAACTCAGATTGGACAGATAGTTTAGCTAGCTGCCTGGATTTATCCTGCAGAGATCTGAGGAGCAGGTAACCAGAGTCCTCGGAAATCCACCGGAGTTTAATTACAAATTACAACACAAAGAAAAGTGGTAACGTAACGGACATCTGGTCCGAAAAGGAGGACATACGGCGGAATTTCCGGCGGCAACGGAGCAAAACCGGAAGTGGAAGGTCACGGATACGGACTGTGTCAAATGCACAGCTTATCAGTTCTTCTGTGCCATTATTGGAAGTGCATTAAATATAATATGAAATATCCATAGTATTTGTCACTTAGTCAGGCGTTAGTCAATTTAGTCCCTGATAAAACAGGGGCCATAAGGACAAAGGTGGGGACCCACTGCTTTCAAGGGTAGATGTCCCATTTTACATGTCCAAGTCAATTTACTAGTCATTAGATATACTATGGCTCCTTCCTTAGGGATGTCAAAGTCCAGCTAACCCCATTTAACAGCATCCTCTCAATAGTTTCCTCAAACACTCAATCATGAATGATTTCATTTCAATATATCGCTTTACAGGCTGTAAGGACTCTGTGGTTGAACTACTGTACACAGATTATCTCCCAAGATGGAAAATGAAAGATGTGTATTAAACAAATATGATGATTAAAAAAATCCGACACACAATATATTTTCTGCCTATTTTTGTTTTATTGCACTTTTACCATGATGCAAAGAACTGAAATAAAATTCCACTTAAACAGAGTTGAATAAAAAAATGAAGCATTTTCACTTTAGGAACATCATCTCAAGGTTCTCCGTGGATCCACACACACACACACACACACACTTACACACACACACACACATACACACACACACACACACACACACACACACACACACATACACACACACAGTACTGACCTAACACAGGACCATGGAAACGCTGACTGTAGAATAGAACCCTTAATGGAACAGATGGAGTCAGCACACACATATGTGTAGACCTCCATGTCTCACCTGTACCTGGTACCTGGGAGGAGTTGAAACCTTTCCGCTATGAAACCAGACATTCAAGTATTTCTATCATTGCACAGGCACTAGATTTTCCTACTGTATACATTAACTTTCAGCCAGCGACTGAATCGTTAACAGGTAAAAGCTATCAGCTGTTTTGTAATGAATGAAATATACATCCTGAAAAATAATCTCTCCACAACAGCAACATCTGTACATCAAATATATTACAAAGAAACAATAATATAAAACTATAAGCGTCACATTTGGCTTTTGGTACCATAACTTTAACCTCATATCTGTTGCACTCAAACTCAGTAGGATGAAAATGGGTCAAATGTCTAATCAAGACTTGTGATGGCTTCATTAAAGCAATTAGAAAGCGAGTTTGATACTTGGAACGGAGAGGGCTAACTTAACAGAGAGGCACGGACCTGGCAACTACTTTTCCTACATGTGCTCAGTTTGCCCTCTAGGGGACAAATGAAGAAGTGCACCACTGTGATGTCAATTCCACAGTTGCCATTGTCAACAGAAATGGACTAGTATTCATCTCAAAGAATAAATATGACTTTTAATAAATACTCTCTCAAGTAACATTTATGGGCGAAATTAACAGACAAATCCAGGAGTAAACCTGCACTCCAATAAAAATGTTCCATCTTGAATCCCAATGGTAGAAGCTCAGCAGAAATCAAAGAAGAAATAAAAGACACTATGCAATAAAACATTTTTCAGCGAATCAATAAAACACTTTTTCATCATTAAGACAACAGGAAATCAACCTTCACCTCCTCCTACTCCACCACCGGGAATGTTCAACCGAAACACTTGCAATACCACTGATACGTATAAACACATACTGTAATTCAGCTTGTGAAGAGAGAGTTTGGGGGGTGGGGGGGTGGGGGTGGGAGGATCGTTGGGAGGCTCTTTACAAGTCCCTCAGAATTCACTGAATTCAAAAAAAGGGTCCTAAACAAGACAGAGAGAAGGCGTCTCTTGCAAGACTTTCATGGTTTGGTAGTGCTGCGGTGGGTCCGAGTCAGGGTTGGATATTTTAAGGAGTCTAGGTGAGGCGAGAGAAGGGGGTCGGTTCAGTTTAGTTTGTAACCCGGCCCCAGATCCATCCAGAAGTGTTTGACATCACCTGCGAGCATCTGTGCCGTTCAAGTCATTGCACTTGTTTGTCAAAGACCAGTCCTATCCAGCAGGCTTCCGCTTCCAGACAGCTCATAATAAACCTCAGGCAGACGGGCGTCCCTGGCAGTTCAGCGAGAAAGAGAGAAAATCAAGCCCTCTGAAAGGTTCAGTCCAGATGGAGCTCCTCTGTGTTACAGGATGTCAGTCCAGGTTTAAGAGAAAGACTGGATCTCCTACGCCCAGGAAGTCAGTCCCATCCAGCCGCCAGCGCCCCCAGACAGCTACCTTCGTCGCGGTCCGGTGTGGGCGTGGTCTGTCCCATGGTGGCCCTGCAGGTCGTCCTCTACAACGTAACTGTGGCCCTCCTTCTCGATGCATTCAGACAGCACATTCAGCACCTAGCCACAAGGAAATACCACCAGACAAGAGAAAAGGCATAGGTATTGAATCGAGAAGAAATGGGTTTGTAGTCAGAACACAAGGTCACAGAAGGTTTAAAGAGGAACAATGAGTGACATTTTATCCCCCGAAATGTTTAAAGGAATAGTTCAACATTTGGGTTATTTAATTTCTTGCCAAGAGTTCCTAGAGTACCTTACTCTCGGCAGGAAAGTGACCAAACACAGTGCCGCAAAGATGAATCGTTTAGTTGTCAACTATTAATTTAATTGCCAACTATTTTGATAATTGGTTTGAGTAATAAAAAAAAATAAAAAAGGAAAATTCTCAGATTCCATCATTTTAAATGTGAATATTTTCTAGATTATTTACCACCATATGACAGTGAACTGAATACAATTGAGTTGTGGTAAAAACAAGACATTTGAGGACGTCATCTTGGACTTTGGAAAACACTAACAGACATTTTTCAGCATTTTCTGACATTTTATATATCACTCAATTAATTCACTATAAAAAAAACGTTGCAGCCCTAATACATAATCCCAAAACTTTGAACTATTCCTTTAAAGGTTTGAATAAAAAATAAAAAAATCCATCAAGGCACCCTGTATATATGAGTATGGAGCACTGACCTGGCGTAGTCGTCGGTCCATGGCATCCAGGTGTGGCTGGATAAGGATGGGACTGAGGCGGTCCCTCACTAGGGATTCTGCCATGAGCGTGGACAGCTTGTATTCTTCCTTAGCCAGCAGCTGCAGGCGCAAGTGGGTCGACTTTCTTACCCTGCAGAAAGAGCGCAGCGAGGGGGGAAAACAGTCAGTGTGGCTGTATGCACATATACCGTATGCACGGCAACACTCACATTGGTAAAAGCCAACTGATCACATGTAAAACCCTTCTTCTTTTCTGCACAGAGATCAATAGATCAATAAAGCCCCTGCATCCTTCTTATAAAGCAACATGAAAAAAACACCAGCAAAGAAGACCTTACCTGCAGCACTGGGTCAACGGCACCAGAATGGATGTCTCGTCATGGGAGTGCTTTCCAAAGCTAGGGGGGAAGATAGAAGCATCCATGGTTTAAAAATATTTTCCTCTGTTGTTGAGCAATTTGCTGTTTGCCTGCAACTTTGATAGAGTCTCGGTTTTGATCGGTGATTCAATTCACTTGATTTTTCAGTGCTTTTTTTGCTCACATGTAACTTCAAAAGTGCATGCAAATAAATGTGGGGTGGCAGTAGCTCTTGTGTAAGGATTTGGGAAGGGAACCGGAAAGTTGCCGGTTGGAGCGTGGATTGGTAGCTGGAAAGATGCCAGTTCACTTCCTTGAGCAAGGCAATACCCGTGTGTGTATTTCAGACCTGTGGGTAATAATTATACCAAGCAGAGGGAAAATGTGAACTTCCTCATGTGGGATTAATAATTTTCTTTCTAATTGATTTACATGCATAATAGTGTGCGGTTTTTATAAAATGTTCAGCAAATTTCTGAGAAATCAATCAACCAATCAATTAATTTTATTAGGTCCAATTCCACTGAAATGTAATCCTGTGAGCTCCTTCAACTTGTGCATGATTCATCACAAGGCAGCGTGTGTGTGTGTAAATGTAAAGTATTTATATAGCACTTTTCCAGTCTTAACAACTGCTCAAAGCGCTTTTACATCTACAGGAAACATTCACCATTCATCAGATAAACATTCACACACATTCACACCCCGATGCGCAGCACCGGGGGTAACTCGGGGTTCAGTGTCTTGCCCATGGACACTTCGACAATGACTGAAGGCCCGGGGATCGAACCACCAAGCTTCCGATTGGCATGCAACCGCTCTACCACTGAGCCAACAGCCGCCCGTGTGTGTGTGTGTGTGTGTGTGCGTGTGCGTGTGTGTGTGTGTGTGTGTGTTGATTGTTGTTGTGAATACTGGCACTTGTTGGTCAGCGTGCACAATTTAATGAGATATTCCTTTAAAAAAGTATTTTTTAAATGCTTTTTTAATTATCTAGATATTATCAGCCATTGAATAGGTCAAACTCAAAATTAAAATGTTTAGCATTACAAATGTAAGTTCATTAGGATGACATTTATTTTATTAATTATATACTGTAATGTATTGCCCCATTCACTCCCTATGCATCTATAACTTATTAACCTTAATGTGTTGAGTTTTCAAATGATTATAAATCATCCAGTAAGTCTGCAAGTCACCATGAGCAGCATAGCAAAGGTATGTAGGTAGGTTTAATGCTTAATTGCATCTTTATCAATGAATTTAGGCAGTATTTAATAAAAGAAAGTGTTATATTTTGATGTCGTAGACGGCGTCCTAAATGATTCAAAATTTCTGAACCTTGAGAAACCTGCACATCATGGATTTGGTTTTATAATTCTCTCATTGGTTGTTATTTGTATGGAGGTATACACTACACAGGAACCAAGCAGCGGAATAATGAAAATAGTACAGTTCTGAATGACAGTTTAAAAATCTTTGCATTATAACCTCTTTGAATAACAATGCAGGGGCTCACCCTCTGCCGTTGTCCAGATGGATGATAAAGGTCTCATTTCCAAACTTTTCAAACGTCTCATAATGGTGGCGATCCATGTTTCCTGTGTTGGAATACAAGTAAACAATTCAACACATATACTGCAGTCCACCTACTGTGTGTTTTATGCTGTGTTACCCAGTATTCTCCATTGTTGACCTCTTAAACGGTGCTTAGACCACCATGGGACATAGCAACTCACCCATGAGGAAGTCAAAGATGGTCATGTCCATGATGTCCAGCAGTCGTGTCCCACTGTCATACGGTGGAGTCTGTTTGACTTCCTCGCAGTAGTCCGGGTCCACCTCCCATCTGAAGAATTTAAAAATATCACATAAACATTTTGTACACATTTTTTAATTCATTAGAATTCATGCGTCATCAAAATCCAATTTGTTTCGCCTTTTAACATGTTTTTTTTCCTCCAATTTTTTCTTGATATGATTTTGGGAAAATAACAAGATTGCAATTAAATGTTTTCTTCCGTGGCATAATCTTTACAGTTTTTTTTTTCTATTCGGATGCCAGACAGCTTTACCTTGATCTACGTGATATTACACACACTACAGATCTCTTGCTCAGCTCTCATGAGTTATTGTCCCTGACACAGCGAGTGTAATAAATATCCTCTGAAAGCCGGACCTACAGGAGTCAACAGTCAATCCCTCTGTGTCTGCTTCATTCAGTGAACGCAGCACTGTCTGTCTGAGTGAAGGGTCAATCTCTTACTCTGCCTTCTTGCGTTTGTGGTAGGAGCGTCTCCACGGGTTCCTCCAGGTCTTGCGTTTGGCGAGGGCTAAGTCTGGGAGGAAGGCGGCCAGAGATCCTTCTATCTGGTCCGGTTTACCGCACAGAGCGTGCTCGGTAGAGCAGTAGTACGAACACTCTCCGTAGAAACACACGTTGTTAGCTGAGATTTGGGGAAAGAACAAACATTAACACAAAATGACTTTTTCTAAAGTAACTGTTAGATACATTCTAAAGTACTACTCAGTGTTAAATATTTTAAAGGTGTCCTGCCACACGTATGTCATTACTTTGTGGTAATGTCTGAAGTTCTACCATGTACTCTGTAACATGTTTGCCTTGATTAAAAATTTAAAAAAAAAATGCCTTGATTACCTTGTTTCAAGCCATTCTAGTGTGGTATAGAAACCCGGCAGGAAGACTCAGCTCCAGTTGTGCCAGTTCTCATTAATATTCAATGAGCTAAGCTGATTGATTCTGATTGGCTAACAGCTATCCAATGCTATCAGCAGCCTTTACCCAGCACAACTGGGCGAGCTCATGAATAGTTATGAGCTCATGCAACATGACATCAGACTGACCAGCTTATGTTATTGGCCTGATATCTCTGCTTATTATTTTTCAGTGGCTAGATCTGACAAAGGAGGTAGCAGTTCATTTTTTTACATTCACGACATAACACAAACACATATGGACGTAACATATTTTAAAAAATGCAAGAAAAAATGGTTTTGTGTGGCAGGGCACCTTTAACATGACCAAACGCGGTTTCTGCCCTTTTGAAATGCACACCACATATATTTAAGGGCCAGTTTTCACAAGATTAAAATTACCTGGAGACATTCAGTGACTTTTATTAATTGCTGAGTTTTTCAGTCATTTTAATCCTGTGAAAGTTTACCATGTGTGTAATATTTAAAATGTAAACGTTACATTGCTAATTAAGTGCACTTTGGCACAAGCCAGAGTCCCTTGATAATACTAATCCCATGCTAATTAATATCCCAGTAATTCAGGGCACAGAACTAGCTTCGCTCCACATTATGAAGAAGGCAACTGTTCATTTTTGCTCGGCTTTGACTTTTGCATGATTATTTTTGTTGAAGACTGCACAGATAGATAGATAGATAGATAGATAGATAGATAGATAGATAGATAGATAGATAGATAGATAGATAGATATTAATTGATCCCAAGAAATTAAGGTGTCACAGCAGCAAAATCAGTCACACTGCACAGAATATAAATATAAATGAAATACTAGGAAGAATACACATACATACAATACACATGAAATAATAATAATAGGAATAAAAGAAAAGAAAAATATTTGAATATATACAGGATGGGAGAACAAAATGTGCAACTGCTTAAATAATATGCTAAAATGTAAATTAACCAATTGTTAGATAGCATTTCATTATTATCTTTTCTTCTGAGATCACCACATAATCTTAATATTTGTTGTAAAATGGTGTTCGTCCCGCAGTTTGGGGGTACACATAACAGGAACAACAAAAGAGAACTGAACTGGCATTTGTGCAGCATTTTTAGCAAATTTTTAATCTAATGGTATATTGATTAAAGTTTTCTCTTCTAGATGTGTCTCTTAAAACCTGATAACGGCCCTATTTCAATTTGTACCTGGTGAAATGAAGAAGGTCCTCCAGAGCTTTTTGTCTCGTGTGACATCTCGGATTTCCTTTGTCATGTTGACAAGCCTGCCGGCCACAGGAGGGACACGGCGGAAGTCCAGGATCCTACAGGACAGAGACACATACCGAGGGCTTACAGTCTGTCTTTAGAATACAGCAGACGTTTTCAAACAGTGGCTGTGACACACAGCTCATGGAGGCAATTAACATACTTTAAGCAAACTGCTGCTCAAAAATCCCACTCAAATTTAACCACACAGACACGACATACATATTTTTAGATACAGTTTGACTTACACTTTTATCATGTATTGTAAAGGCCTGTCACAAATAAATGACTATAAATCAATTAAGAAATTATAGAAAAATACACTACATAAAACTCAAGAACTTGCTTGAGAATTATGACATTTTTAAGTGTTTTAAGTAATCCACTCATAGCTATCTGTACAGCCATAGGTACATAGCAAAAACAGCAGGAACAGCTAATAGATCATTTGGCATACTTTTAATGGTGCCAATTTGTCAATAACCTCGGTTGTGCTTTATTTCCCATAATTATAGAAAGTTTGAGAGTGTAACTGTAAAAGATCACCTAAAGAGCTATTTATGTGCTTAACAACTGTCTGTAGAGTGTTGGAACAAGTATGAGCTGCTTGTAGATTTAAGAAGAAAAGAAACATCACCCCAGATGGGACTCAAACCCACAATCCGGGGCATAGGAGGCCAGTGCCTGATCCATTCGGCCACTGGTGCAAATCCAGTATATATCTATGCTCATGTAATTCACTGTCACTGCCAACAGGGGGCACTGTGACACAAGTCATGCCTTGGCTGTTACAGCACATGGTGGTAAACCTCTGTGGGTTTTATGGCTACTTTTCTGCATCAAACACATTTTTAACTTCCACACAGCTTTCTGGTTTCATGTATTTCGAGATGTAGGTTACACTGAATGATAGCGTGACTGTCTTCCTGTATGCGTGCCACATGCCTATTTTATGCATGCGTGGCTCCTGTTGTCATTACCACCTGGCTACAACATCAGCACAGGTTCTTTAAAAATGTATACCCCCTGACAACACCTAATGGCCTAGGCCTGAGGACAGAGAGAGACACAGAAAGAGAGAATGAGATTAAAGATGGAGCCAGTGGAATAAGAGGAGAGAGAGAGATAGACGTGGTGGAGAGAGCTTGTCGTAAAAATGATGCCATCAAGTAGAGTGGGGGCGGGTGGAATGAGTCTCTTTCCTCGGACACAGGACGAAGCGCCGCACTTCACCGTCTGGCCTGCTGGGCCTGGGCCTGCTGCCATGCTATAGGGAACAGCTAGGGCTGGCTTCAATTCTATTCATCACTCACACTTTTTCTTCCATCTTTGATAAACCCTATTCCCAATGTGGCCATTTAAAACTTGAGTTATATTCAGGATGGGACAGAGAGGCACACTAAGAGCTGCGCGTGAACAACAGTGGGAATCATCATTTCATATATTCCCGGCAGAAAAGAGTACAAGACACCAGTGGGAATTCAGAGCTATTTTGTTTAATATTTTAAGGTCAGATCAGTCCTTGTATGTCTTTATATCTGCTGACTGCTTGCTCTTTTTTCCCCACCTAATGCAGCAACACCAAGTGCACATCCCATTTAAATCCAATCACATAATTAATGATGCTTACAGCGGTGTAGCCTATATAAGAAAAGACAGTGGCTCTGTGTCTGTGTGTCTGTGTGAGTGATGTGTGCACACGCCGGTGCGAATGCTGCTTTTACAAGAGCCTGTGTGTGTGTGTGTGTGTGTTTGTGTGTGTGTTTGTGTGTGTGTGTGTGTGTGTGTGTGTCTGTGTTTGTGTGTGTGTGTGTGTGTGTGTGTGCGTGTGTCTCTGTGGGTCCCCTGGGAGGCAGTGTAGCCTAAGCCTCTGCACCAGCAGCAGCAGCAGCAGCAGCTCTAATTTAGAACAGACAAAATAAGAGGGAAAAATAAAGCAATGCTTTTGGCAAACCCTGCCTGGCTTATATTTAGAATGGGCACAGGGCCTTTCATGCCTTTGGTTTTCTCCTCTTCCCCTTAACCCACACATATGCAGGGAGTGTGTGTTTTTCATGTGTGTGTGTGCATAGAGGAGGACCAGATGTGTAGCAGACTGGTGAAGAAAGCTGCTGCTAATGCAATTGCTGCTGAACTGTGTCATTGTGCCTGAAGGAAAAACAGATACAACATCCCTACCTGCTGTGGCCCCGGCATGTGTGTGCGTGTGTAGATGTGAATGAACACGTGTGTGACCTCGGTATAATCAGCAGTCTCACTACAACACAAGCCCTCTGCTCATAATACCATACATCTACATTGATGTCAGCTCGACTTTAATAGCTACACCGGCGCTAAAACTCATCTCTTTTTCTGGTCGATCAGAGAGCCTCATGAGGTTTTCTCATTTCATTAAAGTCTCTGAGGCAGGCCGGCCAGCCGTTAAGGGTTAGCCTTGTAAAGGCAGTGAAGTCAGAGAGCGTGGTGGTTAGCTAAGCAAGGAGGCTGCAGTCATTGTTCAGTCAGATGCTAGCTGCGGGAGGGCGGCATTCATCCTCTATGACTCACGGCCTCTCGGAGCTCGCAGCCTCTACTGTACAGGCTCACACTGCTCGCTGTGTTTGAACGAGAAGAGTTTCTGAGGGTGAAAAGGAGAAGCACATGTACAAACAAGCGCAGAGAAAATGTGTGTGAGTGCATGGAGGTTAATGCGCACAAGAGAAATGGGTCTGCCAGTATTCACACACATGGATCTGTGTTGCTATATTTAAGGAGGACCTTGCTGCAAACACATCATCTTATCACATTAAAGCTGGATAACAAAAGGGGACCCAGTTCTAGCCTGGCATTCTGCAGGCTTTTTTGTTCCTCCTTGGTGGTTAATGACCTGACACGATGAGAAGCAAATTAGCAATCAGGGAGGAACACAAACCTGCAGGACAGCGGTCCTCCAGGATGGAAAGAGGCACTTGGGCTTGAAGGAGTTAAAGCACATTCAGGAACATCAGATTTCTTTTGGGGGGGGGGCTTGATTTAGTTGATATGTTTGTAGCGCCGGGGCGTATCTGGACCGGACATCCACTGCTGCCCCTGAGGGTAATTTAGCCACCATGCTTTGACAAGGAAGAAGAATGTGTGGAATAAAGATTATATCTCCGCTTCTACTGCATCAATTTTGATTCTTTAAATAAATCTAAATCAAACTCATTCCACCGTAAGTCCAGCAGTGTTATATGAGGGCAATTCTAAAATACTAAAGTTTAAACCAAAAAGCAGCACGGTAGAGGTTTGTTCACCTGAAAAATGGCCCTAAAATCAATGCAAAACAACAATTTTTGAAACCCAGGGTAGCCAAGCTCACACTTTTAAAGGGTATTATTGAAATTCTTTACAAAATTCTTTACCCCTTCAGCTGGGGGGGCCTCTGGCTACAAGATAAAACAGGCCAATAACATGGCAACGTGATGTCCCAGATATCATGTATCACACATCGCTGAGACTGGCACTATGTTGACTTACTTGTCCAGATGAAAGGCAGCAATCTCTGCGTTGTGTCTTTCAAAGTCAGAGAAATAGAAGAAGTCTGGTGGGGTCTCCTGCTCCCGGGTCTGCCTGCAGAGGAACAAGGAAGGCAAGCATAGCGGTCAGGTTTAACTGTGAGGCAAAGCAGAGGTTTTGACAGTCAGCAATATGCAAAAGGTTCTGTGTTAACCTGACAATGCAACATATTAATAGACCTGCTTTTACAGAATAAAGCAAGTAGCGGGTATGCAAGACAACAAACAATATGGTTACAAATTGATATTTAGGTGCACTGGATTTAAACCAATCCATGTCTTAAACGCAACTTCTAATTTCCAAAGACGGCTCACTGCAGAGGTGATAAACCACTTCGGCTTCACACCTGTGTACCTAATACGGCGAACAGCGTTTGTGAGCAATAACGGAGACACAATAAACTTGTGTCCTTGCCTCAGAAAAATGCCCCTGTTCGGAGTTACTGTGGGTGTTTTGTGGGGCGACAAGAAGCGGGGACAATCGGAGGTCAGAGACTTTCTCCTGAAGAGCCCACTCCTGTTCTCGATCTGTACCTATTTCTGTCCAGCTCTGATCCCTACCCAAAAAACTGCTGTCCACACACTTTCTGCCTTAAAGCTCTTGCTGAAGGGAAAAGAGGATCTTAAAGTCTTAAATCCCGGAGGTGCTGGAGGACGGCCAGGACGGGGCAGCACAGTAAAGACATACCGGGGTGAGGAGGTGAAGTCAAAGGAAGTGGAGGTGAGAAGAGTCCCTGAGATGGTGCTGCATTTAGAAAATTCATCTTTGATAAAATACAAGGTTGGCAGTGAATTCCATCATCAAATTGCTATCTTTTGTATATTTGAGTTGTTTTTCCTTTTATATGCACTTCCTTCTCTTTGCTTTTTTTATTGACAACAGTAAATACTTTCCAGGAAGGCAGCTGAGTGTAATTATTTGGACTGCAGCCTCTGCCATTTCTGCTTCAGCTAGTTGAGCGAGGATGAGAAGAATGGAAACTATCTGGGCAACTTCTCTTTCTCTACTTCTCTGTCTATTCCCTCCGGATGCTTCTCTCTGTTTATTTCGCTCAAAAAGCCTCTGTCTCACCTCCTCTGCTTATCCACTCTCCCTCACGCAGAACTGCTTTCTCTACTTTCATCTTAATACTTTATATCTGTGTGCCTCTCTCTCTCTCCCCGTTCCATCCATCGCTGTCTTCCTCAGCTGGCTGGCTGATTGTAACTCCACAGCTGCGTGGCTGACATATGCACCAGTCTTTAACTAACCCAACATGGAGCCCAGAAACACACTCATCCCCGATCTCCCTGCAAGCATTTGACAGACAGCCACATGCAGATGGATGGAGGTTTGACCAAAGTAAACCCAAAATTATATTCTGATGCAGTGCATTTTGTGTTTGCACTTATCAGAAAAGTAGTTAGATCCCATTTTCGCAGTAGACTGCTACAATCAGCATCAACATTTAACCTTTTCCTCTTTTTTAAAATGTCTAAATCTCAGTCCCATCACCCCTCTCCTGCTCATCCCTCACTTCCACACGGTCATTGGCGGTAAAGGCCGAGCACCGTCTGTTGATTGTATCGCTCTCTTCTCCTTGCTTCAGGGAGACTCCTTCCACATCAAGGGAAAATGATACTGCCTTTGAAAGCAGAGAGAAGTGTCTATTTTACACCAGTGCAGCTCAGCCCCAACAACAGGAACAGCATCATTCAGTCCAGCATGTGAAGTGACTACAACAGTTTAATCGAAGGGGACAGCTGAGGCAGGGCCTGAAGTTAATTCCTGTCAGAAACAGTATAAGGAAATTATTCTTTGGGCGAATAACGCAGTGAAGCTATTTGGAGACCAGAATGATACTCATGAAATATTTGAAAGGTTATGAACACCAAGTTTAAGAAGCTCTTCACTCTCCATTAAATGTGTTTTTATCCAGTTGACGTTGGCTGGTGTATGGCAACTTTGAAGGAATAGTTTGACATGTTGGTAAATACACAAATTAGCTTTCTTGCCGAGAGCTAGAGAATAAGAAAAACACTCTCATGTCTGTACGCTAAATATGAAGCAACTGCCACAAGTAGCGTAAAGACTGGAAACAAGGGGACACAGACAGCCTGGCTCTGTACAAAGGTAACAAATCCTTTAGCACCTCCAAAGCTCACAAATTAACACTTTACATCTTGTTTGTTTAATCTGTGAGAAAAGTGAGGTGTAGAAATGACAACTTGTGGCGTCTTTTTATTAAACAGTGTCTTTTTGTGCAACACTGGTGCAGTGGTGATTTAGTCAGTCAAATTGTTATCAAAAGTATTTGCTCAGCATACATGTAGTGACACCCTGGATTTACATGAATACCCTAAAAGCCCAATCATTTTTGTTGTTACCAAAAATAATAATAATAATTATGTTATGTGTTGGACTATTTCTTAGCGAGCAGGGACTGTCTTGAGTCTTGTAGTCACTTTGAAGTTGCTAGGCAACCAGTGGAGACTTTTACAGTAATAAAGTGAACCTTAGAGGTGCTGGACAGATATTGTTCGGACAGAGCCAGGCTAGCTGTTTTCTGTCTTTATGCTCTGCTAGGCTAACTGCTAAGGGCAGATTCATGTTTAACAGATAGATTCAAAAAAAGCTGTATCAATCTTTTCATCGAACTCCTGGCAAGAAAGTGAATAAGTGTGATTCCTGAAAATGCCAAACTATAGCTTTGAATTAGTGCCTGACTCCATGATTGCAAGCAAATCTTAAGTGAAATCTGCTCAAAACCCACAGGATGATATAACCGACTTGTTTTAATATGACATAAAATCAGAAATAAGCAAGGCATGTACATTCTTGTGTAAACCCTCCATGGGCATGATCTCCTGCACTGTCTGTCATCATCATGCATTGTAAAATAAAGATGATATAATCACAGTTAGATAAAAAACGTACAGTTATATTTACGTACCACAGACAAGATGTCTAATATTGGAGCTCTAACTTGCCAGCTTTTAATGACCGTGCTGACTGTACTGGAGCGTCGTCATGGAGATTTCTTGGGGAAAAAGCATGAGCAAATATTCTGGTGCAATGATTCATGGCCGTTGAGCTTTAAAGAAATCCAAAAGCATACTTCACATAGTCCTACTACATTGCTGTCTCTATAGGGGAGAGCACCACAGTAAGCTGCTTTATTCATGCTTCTACTCTTAAGCTCCAGTACGCACCAGAACACAACTCAATGAGGCGTGCATGTTATGTGTCACTGTTTTACAGTGAATCAGTGATTGCTAATATGAGTGAGGAGCATGTGAATTTTGCATTTTAGACAAACTTCTTGGCATGTTTACCGGCTGCACCGACACTCTCCTCTCACTGCATGCCAGCCAAGAAGCAGGAAGGCTGGATAATTACCTTGATCCATATCCAATTCAAATGTCAATAAAGTTATTTAGAGCATGGCACAATGCCCCCCACCCCCCCCCAAAAAAAAAAACAACACCAAAAAACTGACAGGGAAGTAAAAACAGAGGAAGAGATAAAGTGTGACAAAGTCACTGGAGTTTTATGGGGAAGATTACCAGCGACAGTAAAGAGGACAAACGCTACAGTAAAACGCCTCTTAGTGTTCAAATAAGCAGCTGTTATGCGTTTATTAACATTATGTCTGAATTCTCTAACAGCAGCACCTGTGTTCATCCAAATCTGAGCCTGTTCTGATCAAGCAAACCATTAGAGGCATGTTGTTGCACGGAACCTGCGCTGCTAACGCAAGGCTGGGGGAAACATACATAAATGTATGACCACATTATAAAGTCTATAAATGTTTGAGTACACAGTATGCACTGAGCTCAGAGAGAACCGAGACGACAGTGGTTGCTCAAGAGCTACTCGTCCCTTTCACACTGGACCGCCTGGTTAGGCTTAACCTTTAAAATATTTACAAATCACAGCTGATTTATGCTGAATGATAAGTAGATATCTTGCACCAGGCTGCCAAAAAAGAAGCATACATTTATTTTTCTCCTCAGCAAGGCATAGTAGAAGTGCCATGCAGGAAAGCTGCGTTTGGGGCCTCTACAGAGCTTTTCATTACTGTATGTAAGCACAGAAGATATAGCGTGTTTTTAAAGGATCGGTGGTAGCTCTATAGCCGGCTGTCTACACGGACATCAGATCCTTCATCATCGGCAGCAGGTGAGACATACTGAGTCGAGCATGCCCAGTGTGACCCTGGCCTTGCTGTAAACACATAGTTTACACTGGGTGGCCAGACAGTTTCTTGGCTCCTCTCCACGCTCCGAGGGGCCCCGGCAGCCATTGGGACAGCGGAGGTCTAGCAGCGAACACACAGAAGTGTGAGAATATAAGGGAAATGAGAGCGGTGCATCTGGAAAATCTCCCTGTGCACACAGTGCAGAGCTGACCTCTGCAACACCAGCATAAGAGAGAGAGAGAGTGAGAGAGAGAGAGGACGGAGGGAAAAAACGGAAGGGACATCTCCTTTTGCTCTATTATTGACATCAAATTAAAGAAAAGAAAAAGATAGTTCAACTCAAGCTGCAAATAAAAATACACTCCAATTCACTCTGTCCAAATAGACATCTGGCGTTGGTCACTTGGATTTAGGCAGATTAAAAAAGTGGTGAAAGATTGTCAAGAGGCACGTCGTATTGTCCCTTATTTTGGTCAAGCACCAAAAAGCCAAGATACTACATATCCTATAATGCAACAAAATAGCTTTCATAAGACTTGCCCTGCCTGGAAAATACCCATGTCTTTCAAACTCCATGCCCGTTACTTAGCCAGGCTTTCTGTTAAAGATGTGTAGTCCTCAAACCTAAACCCAGATTATCCTGGTGATGTCATCAGAGTCATTTTCAGATTTTAGGAAGCTCCTCCAGAGAGACTAAAAAATGACTCACCTTAGTAGAGTAGTAAATTGGTGGGGTGCTCCTCCCTGCTTACGGTAATTCCATCCAACAACATGTGACGTTAAAGCGTAGCGTCTTATTCACCTTGCTAGCGGTTTCATGTCTTATTATACATATTCAACAAAACTCTAAATATGTACAAAATGCTTCTTTAGTCAGTACCAGTGGCAACAAGTGATCCATTGTGAAGCGTCTAAAAGTTGTGAAAGCTCAGCATTACGCACAAAGCAGTTTACTGTGAATTCCTTCCACACAACTGAATATTATTTTCATTCTCTTTTCATCTTGTTCACGGTCCAACCTGTTTACTTTTGAATAATCCTCACTCACGCTCCAGTATCTTTCTCCAGTATTCTGTTTCATATGAGCTGAATTATGGAAACAAGGCATCACAATGTTTCATTTGAATTTACAATAAGAGTGAATACCCAAGGTGACGAATAAAAAAGTATCAGCGTGTTGACAGTGCAGTCGGGCGAAGCATGGCGGAGAGATTTATCTAGTTTCAAAGTCAAACTGCCAATCGATCACCATAAGCCTATAGCCACAGTACAGGCCGCAGCGTGCACACTGGAGGACTGAAAAGATACGCTGTAAAATATAGAAGGACAAGGGCATCTTCCAGCCCCAGCGGGTCCCCACCAAAGGGCTGACTCCACACACTTGTCACACATCATCCGTCAAACCCACGGGCATGGCAAAGAGTGCACGCCCGCACACACACGCAAAAATGACACGGCTATACCCATACACAAATATAGGGTCATACTGCGCGCGCACGCATGCACGCACACACAGCAGATTGTAATAGTTTTTTAAAACCCCAACAGATGGGTGATGAGCTGCGAGGAGGCAGGTGAGCATTCAAAGCATGAGAGGGTAAGATGGTGACTCCCATCCATGGGTCAACGAAAAGAAAAAGAAAAAACGCCACAGGGGGACTTGAGATGCGACGAGGGCGGTGCATTGTTTTATCTAAAGCTTGTGAAGGTTGACCTTTTGAGCATTGACATTTGATAAATTGAGAAAAAACAAGCCCTTCACAGCACATGAGACAGGCGTACCTGCGTGTTTGCACCAGACGACACGCGTGACCGTTTACCTGTGTCGCTGCTGTAACCCTCGGCTGTAATCTCACTTCTGCATCAAGGATTTGGCATACAAATGTGAAAGATTGAGAGTTTATATATATATATATATATATGTCCAGTACATTTATTTAGAAGTAAGTGATCTGTTGATGTTACACAGAGATCTACACAGAGAGGCATAGTTTTTGACTGTGAAATGATAGTATAAAAGTGAGACGGAGGAAAGCAAGAAAAGTTAGCAGGAACTAGAAAGAGGGAGATAAAAGAAAGAAAGGTAGAGAAGGAAGCAAAGACAAAAAAGAGAAGAAATAAAGAAGGACATAGAAAAAGAAAGAAAGAAAGAAAGAAATTGTAACTGTTGTTGTTGTGACGGGTTAGTGAAGGCTCCTCCCTGACCACAGCAACAACACAAAACCATCCATTCAAACAAAAAGCATATCCGTTAAATGCTTCATTGATTATCACCTATTGCAAAGTAATTCTTCATTAGATGCCTACAGTAATATATCCCCAAACACTAAACACAACAGACAAAGAGTTTAGCTGAGCAATGACGGTTGTTTCAAAGGCTTTTTCAAACCGAAAATTTGAATCTGCAAGAAAGAAAAACACATATTTATTGAAAACATCAGCCTCTGTCTTTAAACGGTAGTGTGCGTGCAGCCATAATGGGGAAAAAAGCACACAACACCCAGGGGCTTTCAAAACAACCTTCACACCGGGATCCAGGTGTGTGTGTGTGTAGTTTGGGTTACGTGTGTTGCAGTTTCTGAGTCGTGTGATGACTGTCATAGCTCCCCGGGGCACTGCAGTGCCATCCAGCCTCCTCCTTCTCCTCTTCCTTCTCCTCCTTTACTCCCTTACCCCTTCAGATTCTAGGCCTGACATACAGAAAGACAGCTGTTTCCTTCTAGCAAAGCTTACTCTCTTTCTTTGACACACACACAAACACACACACACACACTATGGAGAGACAGATTAGGGTAGACACAAGAGAGAGCAACAAATAGGAATATATAGACAACACATAGACACATTCTCACAAACACACATTGGTGATAAAAGTATAGAGAGCTAGGATACTGACAACTAAAATAACACACACAACCAAACACACCCGTTGTAAAAACCACCATTACGGCCTTCTAGAAATTCTCCATGGACAACACTTTCGTATTCATGTTAATTGCACCCCGCATCTGAGACCAATTCATGGACATAACCATTATTCACATACACAATGTGTATGAATAAAGATAATAGCAACATAATGATTTATGCAATGGAGAGGATTTTAAAAAGAAACTACATCCTTTTTCAAGTCCAGCCTGCAAGTCCTCGAGGGCTGCACCACGTAAATGAAGGCATCCTGAATAAACAGGCAATGCCTTCACAACACAACAGACTTTTTTTCATTTTCTTTTAATCTGGAGGCACTTCAAAGAGGCATGTGCTTCCGTAAAGAATAATTCCTAGATGCAAATCATTGACCAAAACACAGCTATTTGGGGTGTCAAGACACCATGAAGAGTGTTGGCTGTGGAAGAAGGATGTTCAACTAGACTGTTATTGAGAGGCTTTTTAGATGATGGCAAGAGACAAGGGACAGTAAGGGGAAATGTGTGTGTGTGCCATTACTCTTCGCATTAATCCTTTATGGAGAGACACGCCTACATACAAGCATGTAAACACACATGAAACCATCCAGCCGCCGCTTCCTCTCCCGCTGCATGAGCTGTTGTCATTCGGCCTGTTAATATCCGTTGCAGATAAACAGGCTACAAAGATCAAGCCATCATCTCAACATAATCTGAGACAGATATACTGCAGCAGGACGCCTCGTCCCAACAGTAAATATGGCACCACCTCTGATCTCAGCAGCTCTATCTTCCTTACGATCTCTGTAGGGAAAAAACCATCAACCCCCCTACGTCTCGCTGTCTGATTCTCTCTACGTACAGATCCACCGCTCAGAAAAAACAGGAGCATGCCAGGCCTGATTCGGTTTCTTCCTTTTTGGATTATATTTTTTGTGGTCTGACTGGGCGGAATGAGAACAGCATCTCTTCTACATGAGAGTAGACAATCACCAAGGCACTTCCAGGAGTCATCCTTCCAGTGATGGAATATTTCCAAGGAAATTTCCAATCAAATTTCATTTCAAATGCATTAAAGCCAGCAGGAAACCAGGAAGTTAATTAAATTGTCTTGGATTAAAACACAATTACAGTAAGCATTACAAAACGCCTAATGCCATCCCTGTACTTGCAGGGTTGAACAGAGTGAGACATGGATGGATGGATGGGTGGATGAATGGGGGGATGGTTGGATGAATGGGTGGATGGATGGATGGATGGATGGGTGGAAGAATGGGGTGATGGTTGGATGAATGGGTGGATGGATGGATGGATGGATGGATGGATGATAAAGAGACAAGAGCATTTCTGCTTAGCCTTTCAAATATTTCGGAGATGAAATCCCATTTTTCATGCACCAAACCAAGAAATGACACATGACACAATGAACTGTTTTCTAATCTCCATTTCTAAAGCAGAGGTGGATTACACATGTGTGTGTCTCGGTGAGCGGGAAGGGGAGATGATGAATTTCCCCGTATGGCATAAAAAGATGTTCCTTAATCTGCACCGTTCATTCAGCGATAAACAAACAGCATCGATGTAGAGCTACCATCACAGCTTCTAAGGAGAGCAGCACGCAGGGCTGCACATTGAACAGATAATCACGTTATGCTATACAATTATATGGACTGTGAAAGTACCTATAGAGAGCTAAATAACGACTTGGAAATATATATTGTGATACATGGGTTGAACTTTCACATCTTAAAATGAGCTAAATTAAGAAAATAAGACAACACTGCAGTTATGGTTTGCACAGTTTGAGTAAATCTGAGATTTTTTACTTTGATTTAATTTCATCATCAACCTGATGACTTTCACTCCTAATTCCTTTTAAGGATACAGTTCCAACTGTACTTGTTTTGATTCAGAATTTGAAAAAAAGTATTCAGTAGTCTGAAAATGAGGGTTTGAGTTCCCTCATCTTGAAATCATTGGGTTTTTTGAATGGGTTTTGGGTTTTTGCCACAGAGCTTATTTTATGCAAAAAAATCTAAGGCGATAACTTCCGGTTGGCTAACACCATAGTGGAGGAGACTGTAATCAAACTGAAAGGAAACAGTTAGCTTAAAGATACAGTAGGTGACATACATATTTGATGAAACTGACCCTTTGTTCAAGTAGAACTACATGAAGCAGGTAATTAAAAAACTAAATCCAGTTCCTCTGGCATCATCAACAGCCTGTAGTGAGACTGTGTGTCAATTACTGCTCATGCGCACACATTCATTCTCCCTTGTGGGGGGAGGGGCTTAGGAGGCGGTTTGGGCTTTAGCAGAAAAGGGGGGGGTGGGAAGTTATCGATGTTCAAATTCTTTGGTTAAGTCCTGGATCTCCACAGTCTGCCTACAGCAACTTTAAAGTGATCCATTACTTTTTTTCGGCCATTTGTCACAATGAAAACCAAATGTTCCTAAATGATGACTACAATTACAGCTGCAACAACAACAATTTCAGATGACTGATATTGCAGTTGACAAGGAAGTACAGTGAATAAGACTGTTTTATAATGCAGACCTATAACGCAGTAGTAGTTTTCTACTACTATAAAGCAGACCTTTGGTTGAACAAGCTTTTCTCTGAGGCAGAAACTATTTGATTGTTCAACCTCAATGGAGGAGAGAAAGCTGCTACTGTGTTATTATACAGCCTCACTCCCTTGATGAATGCTAGACATGTTTTGATCCGAGTTATTTATTTGCCGAGCTAGCACTCTGTGGTGTTGGCTGTGCTCGTTTAGGTTTAACTCAAACACTGAGATTTGCTGCCTTGAGTATTGTTAGATTAATTTAAAGTCCGACCTGCTGCCATCACATTCATATTTTCTAGTGGTGAACGACAAAAGAGTGTCAAACAGCAGCAACACGCTACCATGGTTTACGACAGACAGTGAATGCGTCATCACATTTAATTATCCACAACTGTAATTGCTGCATATTTGACTTTATTGGAAGTGCTTCAAGTGCCAGTTTGTAAAAATAGCCTCCATTCAGAGTAAGAATCTCTACTGGATGATTAGGGGACAGGCTGGGCTAAGACTGATTGCTGTGGCCTTTCCAGGGCTATTCTGGCTGTGCTGAGTGTGTGCCTTCCACTCAACATTGATCTATCGACCCACAGTCCAGTAAAACCTCAAAAGGTGAATCTCATTTCTAAACGCACACACACACACACACTGTCGCAGCCCATCCCACGCATACACACACACAAACACACAGACTAACAAGCATGTTGATTTTTGATGACAAGATTGATGTAGCCTCTCTGAATTCTCCTAGCGTCTACAATAGCCAGCCACTCTTGCTCTCCAGTGCGTGTGTGTGTGTGTGTGTGTGTGTGCGTGCGCACGGTCGTGCGTTGTTGAACATGCCTTGTAGGCTTTGTGACAAAGTTGCAATCACCTCAGTGTAATTGGAATTGAGCAGCTCATCCACGTAACTGTGTGGCTCGGTGGATAGGTAGGGTTAGAAAAAAAAACGATTGCTATTGTATGTTATAATAAGATGCAGGTTAACGCCTTGGGGTTAAAGGTCAGATATAGAACATGTCAACACACTAATGGGGAAAACTGCCTGGATCACCAAAATGCACTGCTGCTTTCAGGGGCTTTTCTTTTTGTCCCTCATCTTGTAAGAAAAAGAATATTTTTTTACTTCTGTTTGGTGGTTGTTATAGTCTATCAAGATGTATGTCTGAATAATTCCTTTTTATACACAGTATTATTATTTTAAGACAAATAATGAAAAAGATTCTCATTAAGAAGCGTAAATCTTAAAAGAGAGCCTAAGTGAGAGTTTTCTTTGTGCAACCGGCCTGCTGTGTTCAACTACACTGCAATTTTCTCCATCATATGAGCTCAATCACCTACACTGAGCTTTCCTCTCCAGCGTGCAACAACAAAAAGAATACGGCCCTGGCTTTTATGTTACTACATACAGGGCTGCTGCTTTACAGCTCTGTCAAGGCCGTTCTCTCGCTTTAAGTCTTCATTTCACCTTTTCTTTCTCTGCCCACATCCTTTGCAAGGCAGTCAACAGTGCAGAAGGAAAGCCTGCTTTTACAGCTTTGTATTTACAGTACACATTTTAGGATTTCCTAAGGCTGCTTACATTGTGTACGTCTAAACGATTTCGAAAATGCAAGTAAATATACAACTCTATGGAACACACGTTCAGACCTGAGTGGCATGATGTATGGTCTGACATCCCAGAAGTATCACACAAACCAGACCATCAGCAGATTCACTACAATTTAATTCATAGGATATATCTCACCCCCTGTGAAAATGCATCAAATGAAAGTAATTAACTGCCCTTTACGCACTTTGTGCCCACTGAAGCCAAGGAACACTCATCTTCACATGTACCAGGAGTGCTCTCCTGTTCTGGAACAATACTGCATCCAAATATGTGCCCTGATTAATATTACTGTACCTATTTCTGTCAATGTTTTGGTTCTGAACGATCTGTCGGCCCTTCAGCTCTCCAAAACTAAAAAACGTGCTGTATTAGCTGGACTCTCGGCTGCTTAGAAGATGATTGCAACCCATTAGAAACCGCCTCATGATGTGTCTGTTCGTACATGGATGTATCAACAGCTGACATTACATTTATTTTAGTTATTTAAATTATTTGTACATGCCAAATTTATATATATATATATATATATATATATATATATATATATATTAAAGATAGAGAAGCTTCAACTTCCGCCACACAGAGAGTGTAAATGCTCCTACATTATTTGTCCTTTTGTGAGAAAACATGGAGGGCGACACATCGAGATGATGGTGGTTAAAAACAGACTTGGCATTCAAATTTGACATTTAAGAAGTGATTTTGTTCTAGCCAACTGCAAAAGCATGGGTGAAACTTTTTGCAGACTAAGCACAGTATGTTTTTTGTAGGGGGGGGGGGGGGGGGGGTCTACATGTTTAATTTTCACATCTCTAATATAGGACCTATCTATTGTGCTGTACCTGAGAAGCTACTTTGGTAAGCATATCATGAATGAAAAACTATGTGACAAATGATAAATACATAGAGACAGTTTCAGACGGTCCACAGAAGATGAATCAGTCATTTCTTCTTAAATGTTAGAATGTGTGTTATTTGATTGTTATATATTAGAGTAAACTGAATATATTTGGACTGTTGTTGAGACACCCGGTGACATCACCTTCTATGAAACTGCGCTTACACTCACACACAGGCTACGTTTACATTGCTAAAATTTGATTTAAAAACGAATATCTTTGGCTACGTTTGCATCTCACATTCACGCTGCTCAAGCGTTTTATGGACCCTAAATCGGAGAAATTTGAAGACACTTCTTGCCCTGTTTGACTTTGAAATCTCCGGGGTTGTGTTGCAGTATCAACGGCCGCTAACAGAGATCTTTGACAACACCGACACTGACGGCAATGTTTTGCCGCCTTATTAGTTTGAGACGTCTTGTTCTCTGAGACTAAGCTACTAACATTACCATGGCAACCACCAGCAACGGGCGGAGTATATATGCTGCCTCCTGTTTACCCTAGCGTGCCCAGTGTACAAGAATGTTCATGAGATATGCGGTTTACTCTTACTGATACTTCTTGTGGAGCTAAAAACACCTGTGTGCACGGAGTTCGCCTTTGACTCAAAACTCAGCTTGAAAACCCAAATGTAGCAATTGAGCCACAGACTTTTTTTATATTGCTGGCATCACATGAAATATAACATAAAATCATTTCAAGCGGAGAACAGGAAAAACTCTTCGACATAAACAGAGCAGCACCTGAGATTAAACCCAAACCAATTGCCTTTTTTTTCCTCCCTCCCTGAACAACAATTACTGTTAATTATCAGCTGCTCTGCCCTCCACCGCTCCCGCCCTTAGCACTCAACGCACGTAGTACACATCCATCCGCTCATGTCTCAGGCCATTCTTCTTCTATCTCCCTCTCCAACTGCACACACAGCCCTCATCTGCCTGCAACCAAAACAGCACAGGAGGATCCTGGGGTGTCGCTGGGCCTGATGGGACAGCGTGAGTTCTGCTGCTTTTCATTATTCATGCCCGGCCCTCCTCGTTCGCACTCTTGTTCCTTCCCTCAATCCCCTCATCCGCCCTTTTGGTCTCGTAGCGTGTAATGGATTTATTAGGAGGCATTACAGAGAAGGCCTAGTGTTAACCGTTCTTACGTTCTGACGGACCCAATGCAGGAAGAAGAGGAGAGAAGGGAGGAAGAATCGTGAGCGCTAACACGACAGCAGCACTCATGAGTGGAGCTTTCGGGTCTAAAAAGTGATATAAAGAAGTGTCTTACAGTGTTCTGTCTTTTTTCAGCAAGGGACTAGTCCACTTGTTGCAAAAAAGGCCTGCTTGAATAGAAGTCTATGAGAAATTAACTAGTCCTTCTAGTAAACATTTGTATAATGAGTTTATTGTCTCAATCACTAGTTGATTATTTAAAAATGTTTTAAAATTGAACAATAAAGCAGGGGATGCTTTAGGGTGTGGCTACATGCCGACCTATTGTTCATGATAGAAGCTTATCCATGGCACTGTGTACATCAAAATATATTTACTTCATCAAAGTTAATTGTAACATTTTGGACGCCTAAAACTAGCGTTAGCTTTTAACTTAAGGAAAAGTTTGTGAATTTTGTACTGCTAAACATGTAGATGAATGGCCAGTACCCTGACGTCTGTGTTTACCCTGTTTTAAAACTCTGTTGGATGTTGAAGGCTTGAAAATCTGCAACTTTCTCTATTTAACATTAAGCTTAGGCAGCAGGCTGCGTTCACCATAGCATTGCGTCATAGGAGTGAAGGTTGGAGTCACTGACTGCACACACACACAAACACACACACACACACACACACACACACACACACACAGTCTCTAGGTTTGCTCATTTATGTGTGTGCACATTTATTTTGGTGTTATGCGTGCCATTTGTGGCGTTGAAAACACCCCGCAAAAACACAGGCCACTCCTAAGCTCATTGTCTCTCTGAGCTGATGGACTGCAGCTTACTGTAGCAGCAGCAGCGGTTTCTGCTACACTACAGAGAACAAAGCCACGGCTCTCTGAAACATCATACACGCAAGCGCCATCCACATCCCAGTAGAAGCACTCCATCGCGGGCGCTTCATTGTGCCGCCGACTTACCATGCCGTCCCTGAAAAGGACGCGCTAATAGAATTATGAGGAGGAAATGAAAGGAAGAGATAATGGCGCCGATGTTTCCGTTGAGAGACGATTCATTTCCAGGAGTGCGGCGGTCCTGCGGACATATGTTGTCGCCATTGTGCAGACTTCAGTCAATAAGGCTGCTGACACTAAATGAACTTCCAGGCCCAGAGTAAGAGCAGCCAGGTGAAGTGCATCCACATCTGGGACTGGGGAGCAGGCAGGAGGAGAAGAGAGGGAGAGAGACTAGTAGTGCAGGAAATGCCATTTCCAGTGAGGTTTGATGCTGAGTGAGCAGGTGGACAATTTCATATCATACACAAACACACACAGGCGACCAGCTGTCTTACACACACACACACACACACACACGCGCACACACGCGCACACACACACACACACACACACACACACGCTGACTTTTCTAAAGCTAACAGCTTAAAGACACAAGCACATATTCAACAGACGTGCACGCACAATAAATAGTGTGTGTGTGTGTGTGTGTGTGTGTGTGTGTTTCCCCAGGCGAGAGGCCGAGGCCAGAGCAGTATGATAGTCTGGAAACAGCTGGACACGTTCGATCAACGCTGGTACATGGCACAGAACCTCAAACCGGGGTTAATCAGCTCAGCAGCGTGACACCGTGTGCTTTAATAGTTTATAGTGCACGAGGGGACCTGTCTCACATTATTAACTTTTCCATAACGTGCTTAAGGTCATTTAAAATGCATTTGCAGGCCGTATATATGGCTTAAAATGTCTGTTTCGTAAATGGGTTTTAATTCAAAACAGCGATAAAGAAGTAATAAAAAGTTCAAATTAAGAAACGTACGTGTAGAAAAAAAAATGTCTGTGTCATAATCATCCAAGTTTTGATATAAAATGGGGGCCATAAAAATTAAACTTGAACTCCAAAGGATAATTCTCTTCCCAGCAGGTAGTACATCTTTGCTGAGTCCAGCTTCCTCTCCTACAAACTGCTCGCTCGCTGATATTTATTAAGAAACAGCTTTGCATTTTGCTCTTGAGTTCTCATTCATCAATCGTGCGTGCTGAGAAGATTTCCCACCAGCATTAATAATTTGGGCAATAAGGCTAAATTGCAGCATGTCAATTAGAGGGGACAGCGTGTTCTCTTCTCCATTGCAACCAATAAGATGGGTATATTTTTTACACAAACATAGAGTCTAGGGATTTTTTTTTTTAATATTCTATTATATGTATATATATTTTTAAATGGACTGATTCAAACCATTTTAATTTAAATGCAGTAATTTCCTTTAAACTGAATCCTTTAACAGTCTAGTTTTTCTCAGTAGTTTGTATGCACCTCTATGTTTTTATGTGCAGGCAGGGAGAGTCCAGGCTGCCATACAGCACTTATATTACTCAGGTTGACGCACAAATGGCCCCACTGGGCACAGACTCCCATTGTGAACTGGGTGGATAACAACATGTCTGCACTTTGAGCACATTCTCAGGTTTTATAAGGACACACGGATACCCTTGGGGACATGGATGTGCCTAATTGGAAATTTGGTTATGCGAGCATTTAAAGAAGCCAGAGCCTCTCTGGAGGCCAATTTCATTGGCGGATATTAATCTCACTGGGCGGAGACAAAGTACCACATGTTTGTTGGGTTGATAAGTTTAATTGCAGACTGAAGCAAAGAAAGAGCTTTAATCCAAAAAAAGATTTTTTTTCTCTTCATTCATTCATGACATGATATTATTGAAACTTACGATAATTTTCTAAATTATTCGATAAATAGTTTTGTCTATAAAACATCAGACAACTGTAAAAAACAAAATGTCCATCGCAATATCCCAGAGCCCAAGGCGATGTCATGAAATATCCTGTTTTGTCCGACCAAACAAATATATTTAATTAACTACATTGTAAGACCAAGAAAAGCAATACATTCTCCCATATGCAAACATGACTTTAACGATTAACTGATTATTAAAACAGTAATTGTGCAGCTACACATTTATGACTTTAGGGGTTCAACTGACACATTTACACAGAATAAGTCAAGATGTAGAGTAGTGTCACTAGTTTGGTTCACCTACAGACTAATAAGATCTTGGAAAACCAATTTATTCCAATTTAGTATTACTAAATTGCATTACTGCACAGCGGCTAGCCAGCCAAAAGCCGATTTTGTTAGCTATGGCAACAATCTCAAAATTCTCATATTTGATACATTTACAGTTCCATCAAAAAGCACAAAGTGAATTATTCCATTTCCATGATGCATTATTCTTCCAATAAATACCACGTGTCTTGTTTACATTACACATCTTTTTTTCAACTCTTTCAAATATGAGCACACACTCAACAGACTCTGAACACATTGTCTTAGCGCAGGTTGTACTATGACTTCTACAACCATGTGTAGCTTCATGCACTGTAGCTCAGCTGCTCCAGCTGCAGGCAACAACGTAACACAAACAGCACAGCAACCCTTCTGGCTTCAGAGGGTGGAGGAAGGACAGAGATAAGAGCAAAGATACTGTAACCTTCCTAGTAACTAAGCATTATCCAGATCTACGGATGAGAGTTGTGTGCTTGGAGGGATGTGGTGATTGGATCATCTGCACATGCCCCCCAGAGCCTTTCTTTGTGCTCCAAATGGCCTGGCTACATGTAGATGCCATCAGATTGCCTCTGATTGGGGCTGAAGTCATTCCTCTTCTCTTCTTGTCTTTCATGTTGCTACATTAGTGACAGGAGAGTAATCAAAGCTGCCATTAATGCCTGGCCATTTCCTCTGCCCTTGTCATGCATCAGGCCCACAGGGCAGGACTAAGCTACCACTCCAGCAAAGTACATTGTTGGGGGGGGGGGCAAGACGGCTAAAACCACCCAGCTAATGGATTTTCCTCTTTTCCTGTGGCTTTGGTCTTGAAAGAAAGAAAGAAAAGATCCTGGTAAGAGTAGTGAATGGGACTATCTTTTACTCACAATGAACTCAGCCCATCTTAGACCATGGCTGTGTATTTATGTATTACATACATAAAGGTCTATACGGCTGCAGCATTGTAAAGTCTTCTCGACATTTTCTAACATAAATAGATAATAAATACAGTATAGGTCAACATATTTACAATTGACCTGGATTTAAATTCTGGGGATTTCTGTTCTTGAGTATTAAAAAAACTCAAGAACTGTCAGCCTAAAAAGTTAAAACTTACATGAATGCCTTTATTTGCGGTCTTGCTGAGAGTTAGAAAAACAATAGCCCTACCCTGTCTGTGCGTTAAATATGAAGCTATAGCCAGAGATGGTTATCTTAGCGTATCTTAGCATAAATAACAGAAAGAAGGAAACAGATGCTACAATGCTAAAAAAAGTCCCCCCTTCCAACACCTCTAATGCTTACAAGTTAACAGTTACACCACATAACTGCCCGTAAAAAAACAACTTACTGTAGTTACATATTGGTTTGTTAATTAGTTGGCTTTAGAGTTAGCTTTGGACAGAGCCATGCTAGCTGTTCCCCTCGTTTCCAGTCTTTAAGATAAGCTAACTGCGTCCTTGTTCTTTTTTTCTATTTAGTGTACATACATGAGAGTGGGGTCACTCTTCGAACAGTTAATGTAAAATGTTTGCTTTAACACCAACTGCATTCATATGAATAAGTTGTCCGTTTTGATGACAACTTCAACCTGATTGTGGGAAGTATAATATGTCAAATCCATGTCCATGTTTAAACTATACTGTATATAAAAGTCATTAGGATGGGATGAAAGGATTTCCCTGCCTCGCCTCATTCAGAATGGCTGACAAAGAGGACAGAGTGGAGCTGAATTAGACATGAGAAGATAAACCATTCATACATCCGTTAGCAACGTCCCATTAAATCCAGTTGAAGTGGCTCATTTTGCCAGGCAGCGCTTCATCCTGTCTCCCTCCCACGTTGTCTACATCTCTCTCACCCTCTCGTTCTCTCTCTCTCTGTACAGTATCTCTGAGTCACACCACAAACTACCAAGGTGCTTTTTTTATCATGTGGCTGCTGCGCACAATGTCATTTAACTGATCATCAACTTGTGAGTTTTGCTTTAATCAAAGCTGGCTTAAAATTACCCACCATCCACCACTGAATCAGGCATTAAACATATGTCATGTCATGGCATGAGTAATTAGCAGTATAAACCCCTCCCCAAATTCTTTCATGTCTGGATTGAAATTTATTGCTGAGACAATTAGTCTAATTATACAGTTTGCAGCCTGGCTGGGAAGGCGGTGGCATGCCACTGTAACAGGATCCAACTTGTGTGCTTCATGTTGTCGTAAAAGCAGAAACACAGATTGTGTAAAAAAAGTGACCTGATGGGATTTGGCAACATGCTCCGGTGGGCGACTAGCACGTCTGATTTATGACACACAAATCTCCGCGGATCACAGTTCACGCCTCATAGCTAAATTAATACACACATGACGAGAATAACAGAGGAGAGGAGTATTCTCTGTTGTTTCTGGAGAGAACCACCGAGGGGCAGCGAGGGCCTCAGAGCTACAGTATGAAGAGAAACCCCCAAAAAGTGGGTTAGCGGAGAGAAAGGGAGACGGTAGAATAAAGAAATAATACAAACTGGGTGGTGAAAAAAAAAACATGACTCAGCAACAAAAATCAAGGGATTTGGGATACACTTTAGTAAAAAGCAGCAAATGAAAGAGAGAGGGAGGATCGGCATCAAGGTCTGGCAAGCTGTGAGCGACTGCAGCCAGGGCCTGTGGTGTCCTGAAATCCAGGGGCTGTGTCGGGTAAATTGTTGGGTGGGATACACGGTGGCTGTTGATAAGCAGATAGAACACAGATCTGTGCCTATAAATAAACTATAAATACACATAGGGAAACCCTGGAGCTATAGGACTAGTATGGCAAGGGTACAGAGGCTCCAAACTAGAGAAAAAATATCCAGGGGAAAAACAGGAGAGGGAGGGAGAGAGGGGTGAATGGAGAAACCAAAGCACTGAGATGGAATGAGGAAGGTATCTAGGAGATTTAACCACAAAACATACAAGCAACAAACTTTATCAGATCCCAGGAGCACCATGATTCAGTTCATCTGTTTCATAAGAGTCAAATGAAGGGAAAGGCCATCTCGTATTCCTCAAACCTCAGAAGAACCAACCTCTTTTTTTATTGCAGTGCTATTATAACCTCACAAATAAGAGCGGAAGCCCAACGGATGCTGGAAAGTACAATACAAAACTGACCTTGTTAAGCATTTATAAGGACTGTCTGGGAGGCTTTATGAGCTGGGAAAAACAAATTTTGCAAGAGGAGGAACGATAAACGTCAGATTCAGATTTTCCAGGGAGGGCTGCGAGAGTAAGCAGAGGGAAGAAACTCAAAGGAGGGGAGGAGAGGGACAGAGTAAAGTGAGTGTGTTTCTCCCAGCTGAATCCCTCATATCATATCAGGAGAAATTGAGAGCCCAGAGATGTTGTCGAGGGGAGCAACGCTCTCCTCTCGCTTTCTATTCTCCTAAGACTGAAGATTGAGAGGTGTGGCTGGAGGAAGAAGGAGTGATGGTGAAAAGGAGTGACGGGGAGAGAAAAGGGACGGAGAAAAATAGGAAATAGCCTTGGGTCGGTTAGAAAAAGCAGTGAGGTGAAAGAGGAAATAAAACATGCCAAAAGCAAGTAAAAAAGGATGTGAAGCAAAGGAAGATGAAAGGGGCTGAATGAATGAGCCGATGGCAGAGCGGGATCATGCTGACAGCTTTAAGATATTAAAGGATAGCTTCTCGTTTTTTTCAAGTCTCTTTTTAAGACAGACTAGAACGGCAGTTTTCACGTCTCCGAAACAGAAAGTGGATCAGATCTACACAAAGAAACTGTCATGTGAAGAGGGAGATGCAAAAAAAAGAATGTAGCAACCAACCAGCCATGGAGACACAAAACTGACAAGCTTAGTTCCTTAGTTGCAGCTAGCAACAGCTACTTATGACGTACATACTATGACAGATGCGTGCACATTTAAATCAGGGAATAAAAGAAACATGGCCAATGTTAATTTGCATATTTAAAGTGTCTAAACCTTTTCACTTAACTGCAGCTCTTGCATTACTGCACTGCAGAATAAAGGAGTGAACAGGGGCTGAGAGCTCAAACAAACTGCTTTTAATGTTTCCTTACACGGACGGGGTGACAGACGTGAAAGCCTCTCTTCAGACCGACTATGAGTTTTACTCTTGTAGGAGAGGGAGTGTTTTGGCCACCGCATACTTTGCATGTTTAAGTGGTCTGCCTGCTTGAGTTGTGTGAACAGCAAATTAGGGGAGGACATGTGGAATTAAAGGTGAAAGCAGTGGCCTGTTCCATACGCTGGGCTATGATTTTCAGGGATCATTACTTTGAGTGATGAGACAGCCACGCCCCCTCTGAAACTGGCTCGTGCTTGGACAAGAACTCAGACTCCAAAGCTCATATTTGAATAAGCGCTGGACAAACACCATAGATGCCCCCCCTTCCCCCTCCCACTTCAGCACCGCACGGAGTTAACTGAACACACAGCACAGCATCACAGTTGGTAGGAAAGCTCTCGCAGCACACTAATCCGTGCGGTTTTGCCGAGCTGCTTTCTCCTCGCCGGGGCTAACAATGCAGAAGTCACTTTTCCTCCCTCTCTCTCTCTTTTTTTTGCAAACAACAACAAGTCATAATCCTTCGGCGAGCGCAGCCATATGGTCTTGTCTTCATTCTTTCTTTATCCACACCCCACTGACATTAATAATCTGCAGGACTGGGAAGATGGTATAGGGCCAAAACACTCCCAAAATTCCAATAATACCGCTGTAGTTTTTTGTACTTCTTTTAGCTGAAACCGACATTGTCTTTGAAATGCCAATTGTAGCCTACATTAAAGCTGCAAATCCGTTTTTTATATTTCAATTACAGTGGTTTAAATTACTGTATATATGTAAGGTAGATAATTATCAGCTGAAAATGCAGTTATAGCATCATTTAATGAAAAAAAGGTTTGTTTTTAGTGAAAATTGTATATGCAGACAAATACAGCTGGGGAACACAGTGGAGCATTTAGCAGCTAAAGCTCATATTTCCCCTCAGGAGTTGGTGGAAAGTAAAACAAAGCTAAATAAGGGTGGAAATATTGAACCTACATTAATCAGCTGGCCAGAAACATGACTCCAAAGCTAATGCTAACGTTGTTCTGTATCTACTGGGTGTTTAGATAGGCAAATGTTTGATAACAGCTTTAACATACCGACCAATAAAACCAATAAAATCAATTAAAACTGCTTTCAGTCTGCACCATAGGCTGTGAAAAAATAGCCTTATTTTTACAAAAAGAAGCATATTTTATGTTGTAACAGTAAATGACATAATGTTTGCTATTTGAGTCCATGTATAATCTGTTATTTGATGCTTTTAGTTTCAGCAGCGAGTACATTTGCATCTTGTGCCAATAAAGCACCTATAAACTGTAATGAAACAGCATTGTTAAAAACAAATAAAATTAAAGTGTGCCAATAAACAAACAGGCAACTCAGTCTAAGTATAGTGTTGTTCCAGTTCAGCAGCACATCAACAAATCACATGCTGTCATCCCTTTTAAATGATGCCCATCTCTATGAGTTGCTTAAGAAAAGACTGATTGGTACAGTCCGTGCAACCATTTCCATCCTGTTTCATGTGAGGCAGCAAGTCATGTTGGGACTTGGGCGTTTTAGATGGCTTTTTAATCTTGCCATCTGAGGTTGGTTGCATCACTTGTTTTGACTAACCAACCTCCTTCTTTTCCTCCGAAGAGGATGTCAGTGGTGAAGCTGGGGGTGGGGGGGTGGGGTAGGATATGCAGATATTGAATTGTAAAAGCAAAGCTTTCTACTTTAATCAAGCTCATACAGTATGCAGCCGTGTGGAACAGATGTTATTTAATCCGCATCTATAACATAGCCGGAGCATGGACAGCTGTGGTTCACACAACCTTTTTCTCACCGAAACCTTAGTCGCTGCTCTGCTGTTTGTTAATTACGTATCACAACATGCCCCGTGTTCCTAAATGCCCCCCTCAAAAGGCAATTCCTTTGGGATGGAAGGCAAGAGAAAGCCCAATTAGACCAAGTGTCCATCTGCTGAAAGGGAGAGGTGGAAGGGGGAATAAAAGAAATGAGATAAACGCAGTCAAAAAATGTGACGCCCCAAAGACCTTGCGGTGCTATAATTAAACCTGACAATCAGGAATGTTGGAGAGCGACGGGTGAACATGGTGTTTTACCTCCTGCTTCATTACAGTCTAATGATCCCCCCTAAGGTGTTTTCCCCGACGCTAACCACAGCTTATAAAAGGGATCAGTTTCAGCGTGAAGAGGCTGCAAGCTTTAATGGCTGGTGAAGGTAAAGACAGAAATTAGGGAGAGTAAAAATCACAGGAGAAGCTCTGCAGACCAGACTGAAGCTCCGACACATTATAAAACGCTGGATATTTCTGGAAAACCAGAGCTGCCCTGTGGCAGAATAACAGATATTGTGTGTATCTGAACCGCTGAGCATGGCGGCTTCTTCAGGCCATTGCAGCTCTCAGATCAAGAAAAGTGAAAGCACCGGTTCACTTTTTTTAAAAGTATGTTTGCCCAATACAGAACATCTCTCTTTAACCGCTAACTCCAAAGCACATTCTCCCTCCACAAGTCATGAGATTAACGATACTTTCAGCATAGACACATTCAGGGCAGTTTCATCAAACTCTGGGAGCACTTACAAGCTCATTTGACCGGAACATTCAGGCTAAAATAACCAAACCAAGACAGATGAAAATGCTTCTTCTAACATGAGTGTGGGGCTGTTTTCTTAGATGGAAAAATGTAAGAATAACAGGAAACAACCCCAAAAATGCTAAGGTTTGAAGGATATGCGAAGACAGATGTTGACATTTGATAGCCGGCAGCCGAGCAAAACAAGCTGCAGTCAGAACGGATGCTCACGCTCTGCTATTCCTTCACATGCTCTTAAGCACAGAAAGTACACAATTCTTGGCTAAAGTTGAAGGGACTCAAGTTAGATTTGTTTGATTCAACATGCTGCCAAAATCTCCAACCTCGTGAGATGACAGGTTTCTAAAACACTCTCCAGTGAACAAGCCAAGTTACTGTTATCATGCAGCCTAAACTAGCATAAACTAAATACATTTTTTAAATAAAGTTACTATGGATTGGCCCCCGGTTGGTGTAATTAGATCTTTAAAGATGTCATCATCGAAGTTTTACATGTTTTTTTTTAATGTGAGGTTTATTTTTAGCCTTGTGTCGTGAATATTCAGCTTGTAACCAGAGCAAGAAAAAAAGCTTCACTAAAGTATGTGATCCTAAATACAGGACACATGACACTGTCACACTCTCTCTTTGTTCATTGACTCTGTGAAGACAATAAAAGTCTCATTTCCAGTCATGAAACACTATCTGTGCCTCGGCTTTCAGCATCTGGTCCTCAATAAGATTGGCAGCGTGTAGGGCTGGGCCCGGGCCAGATGAGTCAACGTCTGTCGCGATTGTCACATTAGCTGTTGAGGTGTGCTGTGTCCGGACAGAGAGTAAAGCTTGGATTGAGTGACAGCTCCTTCAAAGAAAAGAGACAAGTTGACAGATGGTATCAAGGCCTTGCATTCCCACAGAAACAGCGAGACGGATCAGCTTCTCTGAGATGTTTACGGGCGAGTAATTAAGCTTCTTTTTTTTGAATTTTCTAAGAAACAATGATTGAGTTTATCGGGGATGAACCACCACTGGGGCGCGGCCAGGAACAACTTGCCTCTGAGACTGCGGAGAAATGGCAGCACAGCATTTCAAATCCACGCATGTGTGTGTGCGTCAAGTGTGCGCACACACACACACACAAACGTGAAGTAACGTGCGTGCCCACAGAGATGGCCGGGGAATTTAGCCAAGGCTTTGATATGCAGATTGGATGCCGGCTTGTCATTTCTGCTGGCTGCGACACTGTGTTATCGTTCGTTCAGCACGGCATTAGAGCTGATAACATTTACCTGAAGGGGGCAGTTGGCTGATAATATCGTCAAGACATTTCTGCTCCTGGAAGGCGAAGGGCTGCATGGAATGTGCCGTAACAGCATTCCTGCCAAGTGTTGCTCATACGCACATGAGCACAAAAACAAACATGTACACACAAATCAGCACACAAAGACAAAGAAATACGACCAATTTCTGTCTCCTACAACTACAGTATGAATACTAAGACAGTTTGGAACACATGCATGTCCAAAATCATTAGAAGTGGCAGTAAACAGTGACACACACACACTCACACAAACACACACACACACACACACACAACTCATGTGCAGTGACAGCAGTGCAGAGTGAGGAAGTGGTGAAAAGACTGGATGCTGATGTTGACTTTTTAGAGAAGAAATGGATGTTAGCACGTCAGGATTGTGCTGATCAGCTACACTAATTAAAACTGGCACTGTGTGTTAGAATACATGACTTACTAATATCTACATTCTACATAAATCCTGATGGTAGATTGCAGAACGCCAATAGTACATTAACAGATTACAACAGTTCCTCCCCCATCCCCAGTGGACCACAGATTATTTTCATAAGCTTCTGCTCATAGCATTTTTTTCCATAGTTCGCTGAGCAATAAGTCTGCACTGCTTGTTGTCCATTACCATACCAACTTCAGCCCCATATTAAGAGATTTTTTTATCAGAGCCATGCATGCCATTATTTAATCAATTTGCACTGAAACGCATACAATTTACCAAAAAAACAAGTCTCTACGTCTGTCTAAGTAAATGTACACAACACAGTTTTGAGCCTTGACCGTCTGATTGAAGCAATGATTTCTGGTAACCAGGCCACTGAATAACACAGTTTGCATCAATAACCTATGGACCGACCTTCCAAAATCTAGCATTTTCAAGGTCTCATATTGTCAAGTGAGACTTCCAAGTCTGTTTTTTATTATAAAGCAAATCAAGACGCTTTAAAAATACTGTGAAAGTCTCAAAATGTCAATCCCCAAAGAATGCACACAGTCCGTATTCAGAAGCGGTGCACACGGTGCAACAATACAATTGTAATGTCACAACTCTACTATACATAAGAAGAAAGTGCCGCTACACTGCCAAGACAGAGACAGCTTAGAACCGAGAAACCCCAACTCGGAGTAGTTTCCTGCATCAGTGCCACGCCTCTTTAGGAGACTAGCGGCAGGTCCGAGTGTATTGATTCCAATGGAGAGGGAACGGGAACACAGATTATGAGAGATTCTTTTGCCCCATATAGGACCCATTTCTCACAAGCCACATATCTCCCAAACATTATTATTTTTTTTTTTTAAAGATTATTTTTTGGGGCATTTTAGGCCTTTATTTGATAGGAAAGTTGAGGATATGAAAGGGGAGAGAGAGGGGGAGTGACATGCAGCAAAGGGCCACAGGCTGGATTCGAACCCGGGCCGGCTGCGTCGAGGAGTAAACCTCTATACATGGGCACCCGCTCCACCAACTGAGCAATCTGGGTGCCCATCTCCCAAACATTCTGATACTAAATTGGCATTTTTCATACGGACACATCAAGAGAAAATGTACTTTGTTTAAGACTTGTTGCTGTCTCAGGACCAATCTCTTGCAAGTTCTTGCAAAACTAAGAAGCCAACGTCAGCTTACGTTCGTGAACGCCCTGACAAAACTAATGTTCGTGATGCAAAATATGTCTTTTAGCACTGTTAATATCTAATGTTAGCAAAAGAACACATCAATAAATTATTTAAATATAACTTTCCATCCATCCACAGGACGTTAACTACATGTTCGAACGAGGCCGTACCCCTTTAGGGGACAAGTACAGTTTCATAACACTGGTGCCGCTTGAAATGCTCTATGATTGGTATAACGGATCTTTGGCCAAGAGCAAAGATGCGGAAGACCCGGAAAACTCTGTCCAATCACAGAAGACTGGGCTTTACTGGGAGTGGGTCTTAAAGAGACAGAGCGTTTCAGACAGAAGATGACTACAGGTATATTCAGACAAAAATAACATACATTTTTTGAACATTAAAGCATGTAAACATGTTCTAGCAAAAACCCAAAATGCGTATAAGTAAGAACCTCAAAATCAGCTTAATATAGGACCTTAAAGGGACTAAAAATAGGCATGATAATTTTTCCTTCCATTTCGAACACTGATAATCTAACAAAATAGCAGCTTTGTCTCACTCTTTGTCTCACAAGTTACAAGTTTAAACATTTTTCTGACATGGAAGTTATTTAAGTATCCTCCAGCAATGGAACGGAATTGTAATTTAAAGGTACTGTTGTTATTGTTGTATTCTTGTTAGTTATTGTAAGACCTTAAGAGATTGTTTGCTGTATTTGCTCTGTACATCTATTTACTTTGTGATGGTAAGATTTTGTGAAATAAGTGGCAGGACCAAATTAGCTATTTTCCGCCTGCTCCTTCTCAAACTAAGCCTTTTTATGTATATTTTTTGTCTTTTTCTGTAAATTTTTAATTGGTTGTGTTTTATTTATGGTTTTAAAATCTAGTTTTGTCTTGCTTGTTGATGCAAGATGAATGAATAAATGAAATGAATGATTCTCTGTTAACACACAGACTCTGCTATTTTCCCCAATTCATCAGGGATGAATTCAGGTATATTATCATTATGGCCTTATAGGTTAGGCCTGGTATTGCGTGTCACTGAAGCTAATTGGTATTAAATATCTAGCATTGGGATGGAGTTTACCATTTTTGCTTCAACACTTCGCCTCCATTTCAAGCTCCAACAAACGAACACACATACACACAGGGGAAAGCAGTGTGATCCTGGTGGCCTGCAGTGTGATACAGTCTTGGCAGGGAAGACAGTAAGGGGGTCAGATAACTGAGCCTCGGGGCTCCATTGGATCAGTGAGCACTTGAACACACAATTTTTTTTTCTCTGTTCCTCAAAAAGTTTTGCTTCTGCACAAATAATACCCTGGTGTAACAATTATGACATAGGGGGAAACAGTCAAATCATTAAGCAGAGAGCAGTGCAAAGCCCAAAGGGCTGCTAAATAACATCTCACAGTGGTTGTAATTTTTTATTAATTATTCAACTGTTTTCTCTAGCAACAGAACAGCAGAAATGAATGAATTGATTGAAGATATTTCCTTAGGTGGGCCAGTGTGTTTACAAGCAATTATAATAGTCTGTGATTATTCATGATCCCAGAGTGCTCTGTTTAAGATGTGGGGAATGTGCAGGACTTATTGCATTTACAGTTTAAGTGGGCCCATATTTTGGGCTTGGAAAAACACTATTAATTTGGTCATACAGGGATAACTGTGATTGTTTGAGTGTGTATAAAAAACTGCTTATATGACAAATAACCTTTATGTGAATTATGAGCATGTAATAAATGCAAATAAATTCAAAGTGGATTTCATGCATGTTCTGCTTATTGTATGCCACAAGCATGTACAGCATAATTACTATGTGCTTTATACTGTATATCCAATTATTCTTGTAAACATTTTTAAATGCTTTATGTCATGCGTCAATGCTGCTGCCGGAGTGTTTGTTGCACCACAGATACGTTGGCCAACAGTTTTGGGAGTTAACATGGTTCTTTCTACCCACTCAGCTCTGGCGTTGCAACTGCGCTGCTGTGAATTTCCTGTATTTCCAAACAGAGCTCCTCTCATCATCTGTGCTCTGAATGATTTGTCCTGAGGCAGTCCATCCCTTTATGTCTAAACTCAAAGTCAAAGCACAGAAACAGGAAGACCTTGTGAATATTATATCACGCAGCAAACATGCACACATGTTGACAAAAACACCAAAATGTAAACAAAAAGTGAGGGGCAAAAACAGAGGTTAGTTCAGAGAGGAGTGTACGGGAACATTCGCTGAATTGTCCTGTCTTTTATCAGTCTCTTGGTCTTTACCTTGTACGAGGACAAATCTGGGCAGCTTTAAGCAAGGATAATAAGGGTTTTTGTTGAGACAAGCCCTTCCCATTTTCAGACAAAGCTCCCTCAATCTCATTCTTTTCACCTCCTACGGCTAATGCAGCTTGATGATACAACATCATCTCCTCTACGCAGCAAATTTCCCACTTATATTTCACATTTAACACAGACATTTCCTCCAGGCTGTTGTTAGTGCTGCAGTCAATATGTTATTGACACAAACGAGGTGACATTATGTGGCTCCCGTCTCCCAGACATGTCAATCAAAAATTACTCATAGCCCAGATATAGATCGCTCAGTGGGGAGGAGCAGCGGAAAGAGCGGATATCTCTTCTAGGAATACTCAGATTGATTTGTGTGCGACTGAGCCAACAGTTGGCTGATTGACAAGCGATACAATTAAGTGGAAGTGAGAAGGAACGGAAGACCATCATTATATCAATCATTAGTCCTTACCGCCGCCTTCCTTTGTCGATCATCTTCTCTCATCACCTAATGGGCTTTGTGCGCTCCAAGAAGATTTCCACTGTAAATATTACAATCATGTTCCTCGGTTCACACCAGCGCAAGTCATGATGACAGAGAGACAAAAGGAAGGAGGGAAAGACCAAAAAAGCCTTTCACTGTCAGTTTTTCCATCCAGACACACAGGTTCAAAGTAAGGGTGGAAAAAAAAACGGATTCTTAGATGTATTGCGATTCTCTCTAGCACGGATCAATACTCGATTCTGATAAGTTAATAATAAAAAAAAAAAATTACTTGTTTATTTTTATTAAAAGTTACTGTCTCCAGACAAGTACAAATTAGAAAACAGAGTGACTGAAAGGGAATGGAATAATGGACAACAACTTAGAGCTAAGGTAAAAGTGCAGGAAGAAAACACACCAAAATGGTCAAAGTAAAAAAAATAAAAAAAATACACATGATCAAATAAGATAAACATAAAATAATAAGGCGATACACGTACAGGCTGTTCATCTACTTTATCACATTACATGTGACCACCTCATGTTTCATGTTCTAAGAAGCCAATACTCCACCTTTAAACATGACTGAGCCTCTGACATGGAAGATACACAAAAGTACTCAAACTTTTTCATTAAAACCTGTCTGTAACAAATTTGTACATGTCAAAATCTTCCCACCAGATTCCCACCCCTCAGTTCAAAGTGCTGTTAAGTACGACCCTACAGCTAGGAACCTAACACACTGTACCGCAAAGGTCTATTTCAGCATGCAGAGGTTCCTTGTGCTCCTTAAGGTATTACATACATACCTTTTCATTGCACTAAAGGGTACATGGGCGTGTCTGACAGCAAAAGGCACAATATATGTATTAGCATTATTTGAGCTTGAAGGTAAGCTTTTGAAGGTACAACATGTTTTGTTGCTGGAGGGTTCTTCCCAAAGGGACTGTACCTTTTTGAAGAGCAATGTTTTTTTCCTCATAGCACAACAGAGTGGGTTACCGGTCCAGTCTCAAGCTGTAGTTATTTTCTCATAGCTGCTGGCCAGAGTGATTGGTAATTGGTGGACCTTTTGGAAATTGAAAATCAAGGTAACAAATGTGAGTTATGATTGAGGGTGACTTACAGGTTTGTTTGTTTTTTTGCAGAGAGTTTCACCTGTTAGGCAACATAACCCTATGATTGGTGGAGGTGTCTGGGGCATACAAAGCCACTGTACAAGAATTTAAGAAAAGACCACACCTTTATGAATGCTCAAGGGGTGTCCCTCAAGGTTCTATGTGGGCCCTTTTTTATTTAGAATTTATATTTATGATCAACCATATCTATCTGTTCAGAAGTTAATATAAAAATGTATGCGGATGACACAGCAATTTATATACATGCTAAATCTAAATAGCAAATGTTTTTATATTGTTTTGCATTGTCAACTTTTTGGAAGTTTTACTTTTGGTCCTAAAAAAAAGTTATATTTTTACATTATTTATATTTGACTCAGCCAACCACTTTACTTTTAGAAACAGTATTCTATCATTTTCACCTTTAAAAACATAACAAGCTACAGCATACAGTAGCTGCACCATAAGAATGATCTATTAGGACACCTGGGACTATTTTCTTCTTGTTCTACAGCATACCAAAGCATCAAGGAGCATTTTTGCCATTTGAAGATAGATTTCAGGATAAGTCTTCCAGATGTCTATATGTTGTATATTTTTAGGGCTTATGTGTAAAATCAACATGTTTTAACCCACATATGTGTAGTAGATGCTCCCATGCTGAAAGCATAAAATGTCCGTTTACAGGAACAAAAGCAGGAATTATAAAAATGCCGCAAGTTTAGGGGTTATTTCAGTCCGGATCACAGCATGCAGAGGATGACGAAAGTGATAATTGAGCTTAGTCATAAAACTTAGCTTCATTCAGGTTTAAATGTTGTGAAAGAGAGTACAGCCATGATGTTTTCATCAGTCTACTCAAGCAACAGAGGGATGGGCATCAGTTGGGATTTTAGTGCCATCCCTTAAAGACTCTCTGATCTCACAAGACTTGTGGTCTTAAAAAACCCTGCAAAACAAGTCTTGAGTTAGATTAGAGTAGTTAAGACTGGGTTTATTGAATGTCTGGAAAAGTGGACTGCAGACAGTTGAGCTGATTCATCTATGTTACATCATAGCGGACAGGTACTCTAAGCCCTTTGGTGGTGTCTCAAGACAGTTAAGCTGATTCAATCTCTGTCATATGAATGGTTAAATCATGCAAAAATGTGTTTTACTTGACCCACACATACAGAGGGTTCCTCTGTATGCCATCACAAAACAGAGGTACTGATCAGTTTCTTTCTCTCTCTGAGGGAATATGAAACAAATACGAGAATCCTGGTAATGGATTTCTTCATCTGTGCCATTCATTAAAGTAAGGGCAAGAGAGAAAAACAAAAAGGCAGAGTTTCAGACACAGGGGATAATGATGGAGAATACTAAGAATGAGAAAGAGACCGAGAGGCTGATAAACAGCGAGAGCAGGTTTCCACAGATATGGATGGTTTGAGGGGTCAATCGTTACCCAGACACCGCATACATGCCTGCCTGCCTTTGCTGCCTGATTGACTGGCACACATTTGCATTAGAGTTGAGAGGAGCCGTGCAGAAGAGCACAGCCAGAGAAGTCTTTGATCTCTCAGCCCCTGTCTCTTTGATGCACCATGTGGAAACACACCAGCAGATTTGGGAACCAGGAGATGATGTTGGGTGTTAGGTGGATATATGCATGCGTGCGTGCGTGCGTGCGTGCATACGTGTGTGCCTGTGTGCACATGTGTGATCTTTGCGAGGGAATGACACCGCAAATCTTTCAAGACCTTTATTGCTGTCCAAATGAGCAAACACACACATGCCATGCCAGCATGGGTTGCCCTATTTTGTTAAAGTCAAGTGCAGTCAAGCAGGAGGGAATGAAAAAGTCCCCCTCCCATTTCACTCTCGCCATTTTTCAGGATTATCACACATCACGGCGGCTCTGACAACCACAACTGTCAACCATCAGATTTACGTCCAAGCCCACCATCCCATGATTTTCTCTAGAAATGTAATTTCACCTTTCCGTCTGGGTTCAAATTCGAGGCAGTGCACCAAGATAATCTGTGGATTTTGACTCTGTGCGTGTATTTACAACACTCTTTGCCCGCGTCTCCTCGTCTCTGCATCTCTACTATTCTCTCTAGCTCTGGCCCGCTCACCTCTCCTCCCTCCTCTCTTGCACTCCACACTTCCCCTCTCCGCATCCCTTTCCTCCTCTCACCTCATTCTCATCTCTCCTCTTCCCAACCTGTCAGATTTCTAGCCTGAATTAGTGTATTACGATTGAAGCAGTAATTACAACAGTCTCTGAATAGCTTTTCCTCCCACCTCACTACCTATCATCCACAGGCTTAACCCCACTCTCCATGCTGACATGCAGGGGCCAGACAACAGTCTTGTGTAGAAAAGCATTAACCCACAATTAAATTACAATCACCATAACAAAGGACGGGTGACATTTAAATCCACCAATCGAGGAGGGATAAGGAGCAAAGACCGCTTCTCTTGGGATGCATTATTGTCTAATTATGACAGTTTAGATAAAGGAAATAAGAATTAATCCAATATTACACACTACCAGTGTGGCATTTCTTTTATTACTGGATCTGCTCTACAAAGTTAAACCAGGGTGCATTACAGGGTGTGTCGACGTAAGCACAGATGTGAGACATTGATAATAAGCTACAGTTCATCAGTCGGATCCTCTCATATCCCAACTGGAATAGGATTCAGAAGGAGATGAGACAAAAGACAGAGGTGTTGGATTACAAAGCTTACAGCAATTACGCCTGGCACCGTTACAGAGAACCAGCTACAGAGAAATATTGACAAAAGATGTAGCTCCTGGGTTAGGAAGAATGATGCCTGTAGCCACGTCTGTGCAGTGGGAACCAAGCCAAAAATACACACCTTAAATAATACCTAATCCTCTTTCAAGAACCAATATGGGTCTTGGGACAAAGTTAACAAGACAACCAGAGTCTACAGTCACGCTAGCAGCTGTTTGAGGCTGTACAGTATGTTTGGGCACAGTTGTTCTTTGAGCTAAATGCTAACATGTTCCCATGAAAGTGCTAAAACGCTGATGTTAAGCAGGTGTAATCTTTACCACATTAGCTATCCCACAGTGATTTAGTTTGTTAGAGTGCACACCAACATTATTACAACTAGAGTGATAATCAGGCCCAAAATAACCCAGACCCAAACCCTACGTGAACCTGTGTCTCTAAGCTCAAACTGAGCCTGAACCACTGCAGCAGGTTTGGGCCTGAGCCCGATTAAAACCCCCAAATTTCCACTGTTTTTTTCTCCATGCAAATGGAAAGAGTTGAATAGATAACCAGAAGACAGCGATCAAACACAGCTGTGCACACCCATACATTATTCATGACATTACCAGGCTTTGAGGTCTTAATTTTAAACAATTTAAGCACACACAAAAAACAGCTGGAAATTTGAGCAAACCAGACCGGATTCAAGTCTGGGATAATTTTGAGACATTATAGCCTGGTCCAATCAGGTACGAGCAGAGAATCCAAACTCATCCTGAAGGCGACATAAATGTGTGTACCAAGTTTTAGCCTTAAGATGTTGAGACATTTAACTCAAAAACCACAACCTCATGGTGGCCCTATGCAAAGGCAGAAGATCACCAGAGTTACTAAGACTCATCCATGGGCCACCATAGATATTTGTTCCAGACGTCAATCCATCTAATAGTGTATGAGATGTTTCAGTCTGGACCAAACTGGTGGACCGACCAACCAACCAACCAAACAACCAACATGCCCAGAGCCACACCGCTGGCAGAAACTGCAGCTATAAACAATTAAAAAGTCATGGTTTACAAAATTGGTTTCAACCTCATTGGGTTATTAACACTTCAAGCTGAAGTAAGCAAGGCAAAATCACATTTTGACAACAAGACAGTGACATTCAGCCAACAAGATGGATTGACATTATCACAACACAGATAATTGATCAAATGAATCAGTCATTAAACAACACAGCCAGCATTGCCTGAGGTGTGAGGCCCTTAAATATGGCCATTTAAGGATGTGTTGTGCCACCTGAAAGCCCTGTGAGGTGAAATGCCTACTCAACATTTGGCTCTGACACAGCAGACTGATGTCGGCCTTCAGTCGAATATCAAGGTTGTGCTGAAATGAAAGTAATTTGATATAGCCAGAGAGGAGAATGAGGAAATTAGATTGATGTTGTGAGGAGAATGAGTGGGTAGTAGGCTGAAAAAAGGAAGTCAGTGGAGGTAAAGAGCTGCATATTGGTGTTTTATGCTGAAATGGCACTCAAGCTTTAACACAATACTTTTCTTAAAGGTGGGTTTCCTAAAGTCAGTTTAACCAGAGGAACTGTAGAGATAGTGGGAACTGTTTTTTTTAACATATACAAGACTTACTTCATGGGTTTAAAGAGAGCCTGGCCGTAGTTCTGGAAGGTCATGATGAGTTTGAGCTGAGTGCCCCCAGACTTCATTGCTGTCGAAAGCAAAACAGACAACACTTCCGTTAAAAAATACATTAACCGAAGGCCAAATTACAGACATTCTGCATATTACCCGACCAGAAGTGTGTTGACCAGTGAGTCATATGAGTAGAACCAAATGCATAAAGCTCAGAGATAAGAGCCCAGACATAAGTCCACATACACATGAGGAAATGAGCCTGTTTTTCTGTTCATATTAACCATTATGAAATACTGACTGACATTGATTTGATTTCACATTGTATGTCATGTTGGTGAAGCACTGTTGTGTACTGTGTGTGTGTGTGTGTGTGTGTGTGTGTGTGTGTGTGTGTGTGAGAGAGAGAGAGAGAGAGAGACTGAAAAGGCAGAGCGCTGATGTCACAGTGTTTGTTTGATGGGAAGGGAGAGTGAGGAGGTGAAGGACAGCCAGTGCTCGCCCGACGCTCTCTGTTCCTCCCCTGTTTACTCTTTCTTTGTATTCTCTGGAGGGTCCATCTCTCCCTGTCTCATTGTGTTTGTATCCATCCTTGTATCCTTCATGTTTTTCCCCCTTTTTGTACATGATAATGCAGTCTAAAGGCACTCGTGGGACCGGGCCAGGGACTGTGGCGAGGACTATTCAGGGCCGAAAAACAGCAAAACTCGCAAAAAAAACAAAAAACAAAAAACAGAGCAGAGCAGCCACCGTGCCTGTTCTTTCATCAGCTGATCGATAGAAAGCAGTGTTTCAGTGGCCTTTTGCCAAAGAACAACCTTCTCAATCAATGCTCTCATTTATTTTTACATATGGGAATCATGAGGACAAGAAAACTGTTTACAGAGAAAGAATTTACAAGTGAAAAGATCAATGTCCGCCTGGTCTCACTTGCTCCTGTGTCAAAAGAGTTTTCCTGAAGGATAATCCAACTGTAATTGATAGGAACTGTATACAGGGACCACGAAAAAACTAAAGTTACAGACCCCACGTATCATCTGTAATAACATTTATCATATCTGCTGGTTTTGCACATCATGCCCTTATTGATGAACGTTGCTCAAAAGAGGTTAGAGCGTATAATGCATCCGAGCTGTCCTATCCTTGAGTTTAGATAATAACCTACTGCTATTGGCTTCTATTGGTATTCTGCCCCTGGCCTGTGTTAAGGATCTGTAATTACTGAGCCACCATGTATTTAGTTGGCTAGAGATACTGGGAACTGCTTCCTCTATCCACCCATAGCCCGAGAGACAGCAAGCAAGAGGGAGAAAACCAAGGAACACGTTGAGCAGACAGACAAAAAAGCAAGAAATACATTCTTTCTTTAGTAACCAGGCAGGGATACTAGTTTTATAAACAGTTAATCCTTCTCCCAGATAAATATTTAATCTTTTGTTAAAGGCCAGTTACAGTTTTGGGATTGGCAGATGAACCTGAAATCTGCAATCACTTATCACAGCGAGCGCAAGATGGGCGACTTTGAGTCGACAAGCACTCTTGGAATGCGGGAGCTGGACTGAGCCAAAAGAGGAAGAATCTTTTGAAAAAGAAAAAGAAAAAAAATAGATTCCATAAAACTGGCGAAGCGTGGATTATTGCCTCTGTCAGGTATCTACTTGCACTTGCGGCGTTCTTCAAAAAAAGCTGGATTCCCCAAACACTTGCTAATCAAATTAAAAAGCCACAGCGTTAGTTTTGACTCACACCGGGATGTGTAGCTCGTGAATTTGCATTGAGACCAGGTGTTCTGGGGCAGAATGGTGGCCTGATGGTTGGCACTGTGGACTCACAGCAAGAAGGTACCTGGTTTGAACCCTAGACGTCCCGACCTTTCTGTGTGGAGTTTGCATGTTCTCTCCACTAAAAATACATTCCCCTTCCTCTCGACGAGGATGATATGTGGTGAGTGCCTGGTGTTGTAAGGTTGCCATGCATCACCCAGGTGGGTGCTATACCGGCACCCCCTGAAGTGCTTTGAGTGTCTATGATAAAGGGCTATGTAATGAGTTATTATTATTATTGCTGTGGGGATAAATGGGAGGAGATTGTGGGGTTTTCTTATTACTCCTTCAGCCTCGTAAATAAGAGAGGAGCGAACAGGCTGAGCAGATTCGGGGCTGTAGTATGATAACCTGCAGCTGACATCCATCTTCATGCATACTTGTGTGTGTGTTTGAGTGTGGGTTCATGTTGTCAGTACCTGTGGCATCGATAGGCATAGTTGTCTGTTAATTTGCAGCATCTCCTCTCAGTTATAACCAGTAGGGCGAGTTACATTAGAGGCACACATTACTGTTCCACTGACACTCAGGGGTTGCCAGATGGAGCTGTTTTCCACCCAATTGGGCTGGTAGAATTAGTTTTCGGCGGCTGGTGATAATTTGGGCTACGTTTTGTGCCATTTGGGCTCTTTCCCCCGATTGAAACCGGTCGGCCGTTTCTCCTCTCTGTGTGTTGTGATAGGGCCTGAAATGTCATTTCAGTTACAACTAGGCGGAGTCTTTTCCTATGCAAACTGTTATTCCGTTACAAAGTCACAACTGTGTGATAGAAGATCCTGTAAGAGCGTATGTCTGTTCATAAAAGTTGTAATATCACGTCATCTTCTTGGTGGAGTTGATTTATAAATTACTGTAACCATGCTTTTGGCTTTGCCTAATTGAACAAAAGAAACTCATCATTTGTTACTTTTCTCTTTTCTCTAATCACTTGTCTTCAGCTGCAGAATAAAAAACATACCAGAGAGGATCTGAGGGGACAACTTCCTGTTTCACAGGACGAACCAATGTTACAAAGCTATTAAGATAAAATGTTCACTGCTGTCTAGCTGGACAAAGAGCTGTGTGTGCGTTTGTGTCACACATCCCTGCTCTTGAGTGGGCTACTTGGTGTCCGTCAAATCTGGCAACACTGCTGCTGACACCATTTCTGATATTTGTAAATTGAACTTTGACCTGTGTGGCAAACAGAGACACTCAGCAACTAGATAATAAAAATAGCACAGGTTTAATCCATTATATGTGTCCATCAGTAGACAAGTGGCCTGTCAAAGTGGCCCTGAGCTTGAGATGTGGGTCATAGGGCAACCAGCCCTCAACATGAGCACACATTTGTTACACCATCCTTATACCTCAACAACACACACCAAAAATGCATGTCATGATGACTAGTGTCAGCTTAAAAAAGAACCGGTTCCCTGCTTTATAGACTTGGGCTTCAGAGTGAAGTGTAATGTTTACCCTCTGCCTGTGTAATGAAGCCCTCCTGCTGGCTGTTAACCAACCAGTCAGCCCCTGCCCTGTGGTTCTTATGACTCACCGACGCTGGTGATCCTCTGGGTGACCAGGTCCTTCAGCAGGGCGTCGATGACCGGGTTGTGTCTGGAGTACAGCTCGTATCGATTTATTCCAATGTGGAAGCGGAGCCAGTTGGGGTAGGAGTCGGCCGTCACCTCCCCTGTTGGGCTGAACTCATCCATGTTGCCTTCAGTGTTCCTGGGTGAGGAAAGGAAATGGTAAAGGAGGAAGTCAGATTTTTTTGTAAACAGTGACAGGTGTTGTGCAACAGCCCATGAGCACATGCAGCATTACCATAATGTGATTGCACTGTAAGCCCTCAGATGTGACGTTCTGGTCTCATTATGAAATGTTTATTTAAAGCTTTTGTTGCATTAGAGTTGACTGTGAAATTTCACAGTCAACCCTGAAAGCATTTATGCTTTCAAATGTGACTTAATGAGCCAAACGCTTTACCATGCCTGATCCTCTGCAGCTTTGGGGTCAAATCGGATGTCCGTGTTGACGTTGAACAGCGTGTCCTCGTCTGTCAGGGGTGGCGGGGATCTTTTATATAAGGGGTGGTCATACAGAGCCGACAACCTTGAACCCTTAACCGGCATGTTTTTGGCCACTGTGACGCCCTGGATGAACTGTCTCTTCCTGTCACCGCGTTGTCCCAGATGTTCCAGCCTTCTGAGAGCCTGCGTTTTGTCGCCTGGAACCGGGATCCTTTCCAGGGAGTGGGAGGAAACATTAGAGCTGGGCTCGTTGCTGAAGTCTTGGAGGATCCGCAGTGTGTGCTTGTTAGGCCAGCCCTGCTTCCCCCAGCTCTGAGGCTCCTCGCTCGGCGTGTGGGAGCACGAGCAGCCGCTGTTGCCATGCCTCTCCAGCTTTGGTAACAAGTCTATCATTATGTGCATTGAGCATGCGATCAGGAACACCATGAGGATCAAAACCCGGAATTTGCGCAAAAGGATCATCTTCATGGTCTCCCGTTTGAGCAGATGTGAGTATTTACTGCAAATGATGAGCACGCAGATGAACAAGCTGACTACATCGCTTATGATGTTTATTAGACTGGACGCCAATCTAATGAAATACACATTAAACACGTAGGAGCCATCTTCACTTGCCGTCTTGAGTAAAGGATTCAGTGTTCAGCCTTTGTATTTTCAACATCAAAGTCCGAGCTGCTTTGTGCGCGCGGGGGTCCAGGAGAGATTTTTCAGAAGCGCAAAATCATCCGCAAGCGTCCAGGTAAAACACGTTGAGTCGGTTCAGACCAACGGTCGCTTCGCGCAAGCCACATCTTCTTCCCACTGCCACCACCAAATATTTCAGAAGAGTAGCGAACAAGTGAGTAGGATCCAAAAGCAGCTGTGATAAGCGGGGGGAAATGGTCCGTCAAACGTGCGTGTCCGAGAGGTTGGGCGCGCATCGGTCTCCCCGTCCAACCTCGACCCTGTGCGGGGAAGAGTAGCCGTGGATCAGCTGGGACTTCGGCCCGGGGAGGGGAAAAAAAAAGTAATGTACGGGAAGTGCAACCTATTCACATTTGAAGTGCTTTATGGGAAAGTCCCCGAAAACTAACATGTACTCTTATCCACCTCGGCGATCCAGGATGCGTAATTTTTGTCACATCGAGTCCCCGACTAATCACCGAGGCGAGCCTCCGCAATAAACTGCACAGGTAACAGGAGACAGAGATCCTCCCGCAGGACCAGCCAACCTCGAGGAGGAAATGCACCTCCTGTAGCATGTGTGAATCTGGGTGGGTGTGTTAAATATGATGATGAAGCCAAGACTAGATCCAGCCTTTGCGCAGCGTCACTGTGCGCAGATTGGCAGAGAAAGAGAGAGAGAGAGGGAGAGAGAGAGAGAGAGAGAGAGAGAGAGAGAGAGAGAGAGAAAGAGACAGAGAGAGAGAGAGGCTACAACCACGTGAAGCATATAACTGCTTGTCTGTGTTCTTCTTGGAATAAATTCTCCCTGCACATCCAGGCTGCGCAAGAAGAGGGCGTCTTTTCACTGGCCAATATTCAGCCTGGCTTTGTTAAACGCAGCAGCAAAGCAGTTTTTTTTCTTCTGAAACATATCTCCTGGAATCCCTCTGAAAGGTCTCCTCCGAGACGGCAGTCAATCCATCGATGATACATTAGACAGGCCTATTAGACCGCTCATCACTCTGAGGATCCAGTTCCATCCTGCGCTGCTGCCACTCAGCACCGATCACATCTCAAATATGTTTAAAGGCTGCATGGAATGAAAACCACAAAGCCCCTTTCAGCGGTGGTGGAACGTAACTTAGTACATTTACTCTAGTAACGTACCTAAGTGGGATACAAACTCAATGTACTTTATTTTAGTGTTTTCTTTTCATGCCAGTTTCTACTATTACTCCACTAGATTAATCTGACATATTTAGTTACAAGTAATTTATAAAAATTAAGATGTTTGCACACAACACACATGTAGTTGAAAATGTACAATGTTTTATTATAAATTATACTGGCCAACAATGAAAAGGCCTACAGCTGAAGCGATTCACCGATTAAACACTTAGTCGATTGACAGAAGTGTTTTGATCATTTCCAGTTTTTAAAGTGTAAGGATTTTTCTGCATTGAGTATTTTACTTTTCTAAGTAATTTTTTTTCTGATGATACTTACATTATTTTACGTCACATTTTCAATGCAGGACTTTTACTTGCAAAGGCAACATGACATCATGACTTCGCTTAAACGTACACGCTGACTTTCTTAAGCCAAGTGGCGCGTTATCTGTACGCATTTAAAGCTATCTGCGTGTATGTCTACGGTGTATACAGCGGACGTAAACATACACGGCACTTGCCGGGTCACGTCGCAAGAAGAAAGCGACGGTTAACTTTACGAAACGTGACACGTGGGTTGGCTTTAGAGTAAAACGTTTAGGAAACATGACACGATGCAATTTTTTTTGACACTTGTGACAGAATCCCTGATCTCCTGGGTGAAAGTCCTGTGTTGTAGCCATCCACCACCCCGACCAGTCTCCCTATGTGGATTTTCGCCCTTTCATACTACTCGCTAAGGCGTTAATACACACGCTATCGGAAGGTAATGTAAGTCAGTGGAGGCCAAATGGCGTTGATAAACAGGCTAAAAAGCCAGTACGCGTGTTGGTAACACGCCAATAATGGTATACAAACTGGCGTGTCATACCTACACCATTTCATGAGATCAAAGACTATTTTTACAGTGAGGTATTAGTACTTTTACTTAAATAGCCTAAAGGATGGAAATACTTCTTCCACCAGCGCTGTGCTTCCTAAAAGAAAGAAAGAAACTGACTCCACGCTCTTCTGCTGGCCCGACCCCTAACCTATATGCCACATGAAGCACTTACAGTACTCCAACCTGCAATGAAAGCACTCTCCAATATCCAGTCAGTACACTAATGTTTCTTTTTTATGGCTAATTGGCACAGCATCATGGCTACATCCATGCTTCCTGGTGGCTGTAAATAGGCAGGAGAGACAGGGTAATAAACTGCTTGCATTTCATAGTATGGCATATACGCTTGAGTAAGTGATCATGCTGTCTGTGATTACCTCTCTAGATTAGTTCATAATTAAAAAGAGGAGCACAGAGAGCGAGAGAGAGAGAGAGAGGGGGGGGGGGGATATGACAGAGGTGGCTGTTGTACTAACACAGAACAGATTTCTAACAGAGAAGAGTAAAGATGGATTAAGATAGGCTCTGTGGGGGGATTTACCCAGTGGAACAAAACATTAGTTGTGAATGTTAATGGTGCTGATATAGAGGAAAAATAAAAACAGCAGCACAGACGTCTTTGCTAATCTGAAGCTCTAAGTGATTTTAGGTGTGTGTGTGTGCGTGTGCGTGTGTGTGTGTGTGTGTGTGTGTTGGGACAGTAAGCGCAAGGTGATTCAGGAAAAAGCATCAGGTGTCAAGCGACTAACAATGGATTCAGCTCCACTGAATTGACTATGGTGTTGGACATAGAGAAAACCTTTTTAGAGAAAGAAGGAATTATTCCCCTTAAATTACTGTTTAATGGAGGGTTTACATAAATAAGATACACTGACCACTGACATTTCAAGGCCCCTTAACAGGGATTATTTCCCAACAAAGCAAAAGGTCCATCAGATTGCCTCCCCTGGTGTTTGATGTCAGTGATAGTGCGAGCGTGGAAGACAAAGTGATGCTTGTTGCCTGTCCGGATCTAATGCCAGCCGCTGTAGCCTGTGGCCTGCTAGCCTGAGGTGAAACAAGCACAGATGAATGTGTATTGATGTCAGTCAGACATGGATCACAGCAGCTGATGGGTCAATGGTTACTCACAAGGCCTGTCTTGTACAATCGTATAGCCCAGCTTTTCAGTATCAACGAGATAATCCTGCTGTCGCGCCATTGTGCTGAGACGTCAACACTTTTTTTTTTTTACTCATTTTATATGCTGTCAAATAACATTAGCACTTAAGATCTGGTAATGGAAGTGGACTGTTGTGAGATGACAATTTGCAAACTCCAAATGAGTAATCTCAGTCTATTACTGGACAGAAATGCGAGCTATTATGACAAAGCGTAATACAAGAAAGAAAAAAAAAAATCCGCAGACAAAGGAACCCAACTCTAGAATTACAAGTGTTCCACCCTTTGTTCCCCCGCAACATTTATATGACCGAGCCTTTTTAAAGGTTGGGGTCGCAATATGTGAATACAACAGGTTGATTGAGAAACACCATCCTTTGATATCCCATTTGACAACAGCAGGCTATTGAAAGCACCTAGACGTTGCACAGACAAGATCTGGAAGAGGAGGAGGAGGAAGAGGGCAGGGCATTCTAACAGCACGGGTTGTAAATACACAAGATTTATGTCCTCTACACTTCACAGTGTCTCTCAGTGAGATAACATGGGGGGGATAGCAAGATAGCACAATCTGTGTTCCTATCTGCACTATTACAGTGAAGGTGGGCTTTGCTACTGTACAACGTCTTCCAGATGGATTCAAGCAAAAGGTTATCCAAGTCAAAATGAAAAATTACGTTTTTATTATGTTGGCTAATATTCTGTATCATAACACACCTCCATTTAGTGTAAAGAATGAATAGCAACCTGTTTCATAGTTTCTATTAAAATAGCATTTTTTTACCATCAAACAAACCGGTTTGATTGCATTCCAGTGGTGTAGGTTTATCCATTTGAAAGTTTCAGCAAGAGAAAGCTCAATGCATGTAAAAAATAAAATACATTATGGATTATGGCTCACTTTAACTTACCGTTTCAATCAGATTCCTTTATTTTTATTTTATTTTTTTCCCCTGTTGTAACCATGGCAGCTTTGGGCAAATTGTAAAAGGCTTTAGGAATGCACATGAGGTTAAACTGAAATGGGAAAGTCACTGAATCTGCATGGATATAAAATGCTGACAGTTGTTTAGTATTGTACGAAAAGGAGGTCAGGGCAGGTTGGTTTGCATACTGAGGCATGGACCTCTCCGCTTCACACTCCTCCGCTGTTTCTGCGATCGTCTGCCATTCATACATCCCTCTGTATCGCCAGGGCTCCTTATGTATTGTCTGAGTAAATTAATTTGCCTGAATTTGCCCTTGTTGTGACCAAGGCTGAGTGGGGGAACACGACTAATTTCCATCCTCAAGCAGCACCGCACTCACTGCATCTGATAGGGAACATTTGAATGGATATTACTGATAACAATGCCCTCTGTTGGCCCCAATAAGCCTAATGCGGCTCTCGCTGCTCCTCCGACTCTTCCTCTTTCAGCCCCTCCTCACCTCCATTTACAGTTGCTCGGTTCAGAAACCAGAAGTGTTAACACAGACACATTTAAACTGGCATGTTAATCACTTCTAGGAAGACATCCACAATCATAGAAGAACATGGTGACATTTAGAAATGTTTGGTTCTGAATTGCTCTCACCCACAAAGCAGCCCTTCTTTTATTTTCTCTCTGTATTCTTGATACAGTTTGTATTTTTTTTGTTTTGCCTTTCCATCTATTTCCTTATAATGTTTAAATGATTGTTGCGTCTTTTGTTTACACAATTATCACTTGTGGGTGTCAGCACAAAGCAAGGTTGACATTCTCCTTGATTGCATATTAGGGGCGTGTGAGAGAGATGGGTGTTCTCTTTGTGATCATTACTCGGTTCTTACTCACAGAAGGATGGACGTTGTTGATAAAAAAAATAATTGGCATCTCATTTAGAAGAAAATGTAATATTCATAGAGAATTTGTTGTTCCTCAAGATGATGCCCAAGGGCTTAAAAACACATCTTGGCAGCTCTTTACAGATCAGTAGCTTTACTTCCAGTAATAGTGTATCTATAAACTGTACAATGTATTCCTTCATGAATAATAATGATAAAACACTAAACTGAAGTGGGCTGTTTTGTTTATCATTAGTATAGTTACATTAGTATAATCACACTCAGTGAGTTGAAGCTACCTGTTGCCCATGTTTTATGCCAGTACAATGTATATGGCACAACATTTTACCAAACAATACATTAAAATAACTGAAATAAAACATAAATAATAGTGAAATAAAATTAAAATGTCAAAGAAATTGTGTTTCCCCCAAATGTCTTTTCTTGCAAGGTGGAAAACACCTGTGAATCATCATGAAACCCACCATTAACCAGACTACAGAACAGCCTTGCTAGCTGCACAAGTCTGTGCTTGGGAACAGTGGTGCATAATGTTTCCCATGTTCGCCATCTTAGGTTAGCATGTTAGCATGTTAGCATGCTTACATTATCTACTTAGCACAAAACACAAAGTACAGCTGAGGCTGATGGGAATGTTAGTACTTATAGGTATAGAGTGTTGCAGGGATGACGTATTTTGTAGGCCGACCCAGTAGTTATTATCGCCCTAGTACCCGCGACAAAAAGCCAATTGGATATTTCTAGTGGACTTTGGATTGAAAAGCTCTGTGGCAAACAAAAGTGTATGATACTTACACTTTTTGTTCAGAAGTAAAAAAGCAACAAAAAAAAGCATAAGTAAAAAACATTACGCTATAAACAAACTACTGTACACCACAGCGACCAGCAAACTGATTTACTGATCATACCCTAAACAGAATGAATGATCGCAAAGGACTACAACTGAAGGAGGCCCTGAGCTTCCTACAGATTACCAAATATCTAGTGCGGAGGAGAGGGAGGAAAGGATGCATGCCCATCGAATCAGGATTCTTAAGTGGCGATACAGGCTCCCCAGGGTCATCTCTTAAAACATCTTAAAAGCCCAGACTGTCTGTGGCTATAATAAGGTGTTATTGAGAAGAGTTCTCCTGACCCTGTCTGCCTCACTCTGCTATCAAACTGCAGGGCTGACTTTCCTTGCGCTCCACCATGGGGTTATTTTTAAGTCTGTTTGGGAGGCACACAATCGGCACTATACTTACCCAGGTATATGTCTTGTTTGGCTTGCGCGTGTTAGTTCAAACTGAGTGTGTACAGCGTTCTATGGGGAGAGAGAGAAAGAGAAAGAAGAGTACTGTGTAAATTAGTGTTTGGGGTTTGTGCAGGAGTGCACTGTGGGTGGATACCTGGGTCACTAGGTACAGTGATCAGTGTGTTTTGGGGCAGCTGCATCCAACCAGAGGCCCTTGCTGTGTTTGTCCTGCTGGCTACCCTGTAATCCTATAATTAGAGCTTGGGCGGACCACTTTAATGAAGGCAGGCTTGGATGGATGAGTGTTCCTGTTTGGATCATTTCAGTAACAGTGTGTGTTTATTTTAGTCTGCGGCTCCGTCGACCACCAGGCCCCCCCAGCATGGGGCCCGCTGCTCAGGTCCAGATATAGCAGCGACCCTTAGCATCCTCCCCTATCCTAGACAAATAAAAGTCATCTGTGGTCAATTTGTTAGTTAACTTTTACTCTGATTGCATGAGATGCTCCTTGACCTGTAGGCTCACCTTTGACTTCATGCTGCATTGTGAAGAGACCAGTGTGTTCTTAAAGAACAATTCAACATTATGCTTTTTTGTTATCTTGCTCAGAGTTAGATGAGAAGATTTCTAGCTACCACTCTCATGTATGTATAGTAAACATAAGTCATAATAATAAATAGTTTTTTTTTTCATCTATGGACAGAACCAGGCTAGCCGTTTCCAGTGTTTATGCTAAGTTAAGCTATCTGTCTTCTGGCCGCAGCTTCATATTTACCATATAGATGAGAGAGTGGTATTGTTTTTGTCTCGTCTAACTCTGCAAAAAAAAAAGCAAACAAATGTTTGTGAAAGGGCTGTGTGAATTCGATTTGTGTGTTATGTGTTTTTTGCAACAAGTTTAGCTTTAAGCTAAGCTAACGTAATCATATAAGATAAGCTAACTGTCTCCTGGCTGTAGCTTCATGGTTAAAGGTCCCTTGACATAGAGATCTTTGGATGCTTTTATATAGGCCTTAGTGGTCGCCTAATACCATATCTGAAGTCTCTTTCACAAAATTCAGCTTTGATGCAGAATTACAGCCACAAGAGCCAGTAGTAACGTTAATAAAAACCTTATACTGTAAAGTGAAATTTTCATTTCATGGGACCTTTAATTGCCAGATATGTGAGTGGTATCTTGCTTTGGGCTAGCAAATAAGTGTGTTTCACAAAATTTGAGCAAAGGTTTTGATAAAATACCAAGGTTTGCAATTAGTTAGCAATGTTAGCTCTGTAACGCGATAAGATGATCAACAAAAAATGAACAACAATCATTTAAGCAATTTCCAAGGGTTTGCTGCTTTTCTGTTTTATTTAATTGGGAACTAAATACCCTCAGGGTTTTGGACAGTTGGTTGGACAAAGTAAGCTACTTCAAAATGTCAGCTTAGTTTTGGAAATGTCCACTATTTTGTTTTTTTAATCATAGCCAGATTGAATGAATAATGACAATAGTCAATAGTTGCAGCGCAACTTTCAGTACTTATGTAAGCAAGTGGAACTTAACTGAAAATGCCTTTAATCAAAAAGAATCTGCCTGCATCAAATTCCAGTACTTTGATTCAGTTTTTCATATTTTAACTTGAGTGAATTTAAATGAGGAATTTCTTACTTTTCACAAAGCCGAATTTTACACCAATTGTATTGAACCTAATTTAAAGTTATATCCGATGGTAAGTATTCCTGCATTTCATTTGGAGGATATGGTACGTTTTTGTCTATCTTGGCTAAACTGCGTATTCTCACTCTTCTATCTGTACTCTTTATTCTGAACGATATTCTTCCACATTCCCACATAGTCAATTTCATGCAAACATTTGAATTCATCACTGTTACCACCAAAATTCTTATCTTATGACATTCTCCTTTTGCTAAACACATTTTTGTTTCCACTATGCTTTTACATGACCTCTTTTACAGATAGCGTCTCACAAAATCAACATTTATATTAGAACATTTTATGGGTTTAGTGCAGACCGCCTTCACAAGTAGAGGTTGATATGCAGGAGCAAAGCCCTGTGTTGGAACCTGAAAATGATATTAACATCCTGATGGCTTGAAAACACTGAAATCTCACTATTAATCCAGCCGTCTGCTTGGCCAACACATGTTTGGGTTGCTAAATGCAGTGGGAGTGGAGGAGTAGCTCTGCAGTAAATCTCAACAGTTATGACAGCCCAGCTAAAATAGAGCTAAATGGAGACAGATCCTGAAGTCGTTAAGGCATAATGAGAGAGAAAGGGAGATATCTCAAAGATTTGACTCAGAGCCAACACCATTAGGAGAATGATATATGAACCTATTCCATCTGGGATCCTAACTCATAGTGGACCACCACACACACACACACACACACACTATACCAGCGGATCTCACTTAGGTACTCCCACACACAGGTCTCCCGACTGCTGACTTTGCAACTCATGCCTCCCTCTTCTTAACTTTTATCAACCTCTTCTCTTTTTAAAACACTCCCAACTGTACTGTCATGGAGCCCCTATCCTCTCATTATATTCTCACTTCTTCTTCCACATATTATCTCATCCCTGCTTTTCTCTTCCTTTAGCTCATATTCTCACTGCTGCCGCGGCGTGTCAACAAAGTCCCGTCACTGTCAGCCAGAAACACAAAATGTCTGCATAAACATGAGGTTTTAAGAGGTAGCGGGCTCTACTTGGCAACACTGTCTTGGCTTCTCAGTGTGTTGCTTACGTGTGTGTGTGTGTTGCTTAAGTTTGCGTGTGTGTGTGTGCACTCACATGTCCATGAGTGTGTGGGAGGATAGCCAGTCACAGCGACAGTGAAAGAGGCACTTGTCTTTGTTTTTCTGCTGGAGTTACAAGTATGGCTTTACACACACACACACAGATAGTGTGGAGCCACAAAGCTTCCTCAAAGCCACAAGAGGGATTGCCATGGATAAAGTGTATTTTGGGGATATTGTTTCAGCAAGTTAGTGTGCTTCTGGGTCATAAAGCCATACAAAAACACCTAACAAAATGTTATATATTGTAGCCCCTTTATGATCCCTTTTACACACCAGTGGATTGAAACAGGCGCTATATGATCAATGATGAATTGATCAACAATGCACCATTCATTCAAGGATCTGTTTCACTGCCAACATTTTATCTGAGTACTTGCTGGCTTGCAGTTGAATCAAGATAAACTTTGTGTTAGAGTGCCTTGTTACAGGGAACTCTAGTATGTGACTAAAGGGAGATTTACCTTCATTGTGACTGTAATTCACAAAGGCCAGCAGACCAGTGGTGTGTGTAGTAAGTGGGGAGTGATTTAGCAACAAATCTGACCCCAGTCCAACATTCAAGTGTAAAGCAGCCAGTATTCTCCAAGAAGCTTTGGAAACCCCCCACACCTTTCTGGCATTTGAACTCCTCTCTAGCTCTCTTTCTCATTCTGAAAACACTTGTTTCTGTTACTTTTTATCCCCCGATGGATAAAATAACTATCTCACTTCTCCCCTCTCTCTCTATGAAGCCGTTTTCTGGCGTTGTCGGACAACACAAGGCTCGTTCTTGATGAGCCAGGCCTGCGCAGAATCGATCACCGTCCAATTCTCCACCCAAATGCTCTGACATCGTGTACAAGCAGGCAATGATAACCTCATGAGATCAAGGCAGCCACAGTCAGGCAGCCAGGCGCTGCAGTTGCTTTCCATCGACTGCAAGGCCCAGGGCGTGACAGAAACGCCTCTCTCTCAGCTGATCCAACAGCGGATTGGTCCAAAATCAACACAACATAACATTTAAGATAATCTTTTTATTGTTTTTAAATTTGAGGGATTTTCATTTCTTTTATTCTGATTTAAAGGCTTATTCTGTACAGAACACACATTCTGTGGTTTATCAGAGAGACTAAATCTGATCAGCTTATCGGTTCTGTGTGTGAATGCCAAAATCTTAAATGTTCAAACTTCACTGTTATGTGTCTCTTGTGTAATCTCTACCAAATAGGTTAAATCTTTACCAGTTAGTTATGCCTGCCTGTCACTTCCATGTAATACCCATACTTGTGTATTGAATTTCGACAGCCTCCAATGTCACATGGCTGTTATGCACTTACCGTAGATGGTGATTGCATCATTTGACCACGTCTTCTTTTAATTTCAACTAGGTGGAGAATTTCTGTCATCCATTATCACCCCCCAAAATATCTGCCGGCTTGTTTTCTGTTTTCAAATTTATTAAAACGCCAATATTAAGCTTATTTTCAGGTACATAATTGTATTTTGACATTTTACCAGAGTAGGTTTACATTATTTAATTTTCAAAAAATACCATATTTTTGGTGTACTGCAAATTGCTGCAGATCCTCTTTTCAGCCTGTGTGTTTAGGTCTCTGTTTCAGCTACAGAGCGAGACATCTCACTTCTTTACTTCATTTGTTGGGAGTCGCACATGCGCAGTAGGTACTGTTTCTCTAAGTTTGGTCAGTACATGGCAGGATGAGCTGGGAGACTTCTTCTAAACAAGGGAGCACTTGTGGAAGATCTGCAGAACAGGCTCATGGAAGTAGTTCTTTTGTAGATTATGGTGAAATAGTGTGTGTTGTAGCAGTTTTTTGCCATTGAGAACAAGGTAGCATGCTAGTGCTAGCATGCTACGGTTAGCCACCTCATCTTGGCTAGTGCCGTAGAGAGCCGTGCAGATTTTAAACAGCTCACCTAGAGACTGAAGGCAGAGGACATTCAGAAACCTGTATCTCATTCAACACAGCATGGATAGTTTTTTGTGCTCCCTAGTTGAAAATAAGGTGGAAATTACACCGCTGGCATATGGTTTGGTGTTCGCCGGAGCAACCACAAATGCTGCAGCCTCCTCTGTAGCTATTTTCAAAAGTTTGGTCGCGGCCCATCCCCTATTGCTACTTAGACAAGATGGCGACCACAGTGGGTGAGGAGTGCCCAGTGTTGTCCACATTCAACTTTGTGACAGCTATGAGTGCAGCACCCAGGTACTCACAGAGCAATGCATTTTTGCCATACTTGTCAAAGTGAACCCACTTGTACACTCAAAATAACAAATTTAAGTAAAATAGAACGCAAACTGATACACAGCACTAGTGGAGCTGTCTGTTGAAAAAGATATCACTAAAAACCACAAATGTCCACCTCATGGTGTCAGGAGATCACCAAAGTCATTAGAAGACCATGAAAGGCTGCACAAGATATTTTTGTAACCCATTTAGAAAGGTGCTATATAAATATACTTAAATGTTAAAGTTGGGTGTGTTAAAGAAAGACGCATACGGAGCAGTGACAGAGTGAAAGGGCACTGTAAATGCAAAAGACACAGGTTGCATTTCTGACATCACCAGAGTGTTGGATGCCCATCTATATTCACACCGATCAAAAGGCCAAATGTTGTTCTGACATTCTCTACACCTCTGGAGCTCATATCCCCCTACTGGGCCACGGAAATGTTATTGTACAAGAGATGATAGCAGGACACAGCCCAGTATGGCACGGGAAGTGTGTTTTCTGAATGGAGTTTCCATGAGATTCGGAGAGGCTTGACCTTTAAGTGATAGCCTCAATGTGAGGTACTTTCCCCTCAGGGTAAAAAGAAAAGGCGCGTCTGCTGTTCTCCTCCCCTCAATGGGAGCTTTATTGAACGGGGGAGTGAGAGAAAGAAGGGCGGCAGTTTCTCCTCCACTTTCCTTATCGAATGTCAGGCAAAACTGCGATAAAGTCTGACCCTCATTCATTTCCCAACCTTGAAGAGCAAACTGATTTGTTTTTGTGTCTTTTACAGAAAAAGTCTCACCATGCAAATGCATTAGGGAAGGCAAGTGTATTAAGGATTGAAACCTTCAGGGTATGTATGTCTGTACAATGTTCTCCCTGATGCTGGGTGATATGAGCCATGAAACATGCATGCCTTTATGTGTGTGCATCCATAATTTTATTGTTTTTGTGATTTTATACTGCAGCTTATGGAATTTTGCTTTACGACAACTGTTGCAGTCTAGAAAGCGGGGGGATATGATCAGATGGGATAGAATAGGACGAAGCTCAAAGTATTACTGCTTCTTAAATCATATACGTCAGACACTACTACTGCTATCACTCTCAAATGGGCAGTGGATGCCAGACCTCTGCCGTCTGTGTTTTTGCAATTCAAAAATTGATTTAGCTTTACACACAACTGTTCCTGTCTTATTTCCCTCAAGACTGCACTCACTAAAGCCCCTTATGCTTGTGTTGTAGATATTGAACCGTTACCTTTAATAGATCAACACGCACCTTTGACTCCCTCCTCTCAAGACCACAACCCATAGGACACTTCATAAGTGGAATGGAACTTCACGTGTGGAAAAAAATGTAAATTTTTCAGCTTGACAGCAGTTATTTTCTCTTTGAAATGGTTTTATATGCTGGAGGGTGTTAGAGTCTCTAAAACCAATAACGAGCCATACAATCCTTCAATTGAATTTAAAACATAAGAAGAGTTTCTACATGAAGGCGAAATGTAATAGAGCTTTGAAATGAAACGCTGGTGAATTGGTTGGGCTCATAATCTGTGTTTGACTACTTTTACATTTAGTTCAACATAAAAAAACACCTGCTCTTGTCATTCTACATTCCTTCCAATCTCTCATTGCTTCATTCCACTTTCCAGCCTTTCTTAAAACAGAGGCTCTGTGTCTTTGTGCGTGTAAAGACAAAAGCGCTGTTGTAATAGGTGGTGGTTTGCGGTGGCCGGGGCAGGTGGCCCGCATTGATTGCATTAGACGGCTGACAAACTCGAAACGCCAGAGGAGGAGAAAAAAAGCACAGGGTTTGTGTCCTGCCACCTGCCAGTGGTTTACCAAAAGAAGAAAAAAAACTCTAAAAAGTATGTGAGATATAGAATCGTACGAGGGAAGGGATGGAGGTGGGACTACAAGATGCAGCCAGATGAAGCCGAAATAGACATGATGGGACTATCAGCACTTGAGAGAACCTGATGCTTTATTCAGGAAACGAATGGCAACACATTCCACTGCTAATTTCCAACACAACATGAACAACAAAGCCTAACTTTTTTTGGATTCCCTGGATTACCGTGCATCAGTGTATCTCAATGATTTCCCTTCTGTTGTCTGAGCTCCCACGTGCCTGCCTGGGCGTCTTTTGCCGGAGCTTTGTAGTCGGGCCCTGCAAGCAGCTTAATACCTGTGGCTGATCTTAAACCAGTAAAAGCCTCTCTCTTCGGCCTCCCGCTGCAGGTAATTTTCTTCCGCCGACAGATCTTCGCAGACAAGATGCAAACCAGACCACTAAAAGGTGAAAGATGAATACAAGGTATTAACAAAAGGTGGATAAGTGTGAGCCACCAAGGTCGCAAAGTCGATGTATCTTCTTTTGAATCCCAAGTGATCCAAGAAGGTCTGTCCAACTGTTTGGATGATCACGTGTCCATCTAGCTCCCTGCAGTGTTTGACACCTCTAGCAATCCCCTAGGTTGAAATGTTTGTATTAAATTATAGATTCAGGGGCCTGTTGTTTTCCATGTCCTAGACTTTCAAATGGCCTTGAATTCAAAGCAATGGATGCTGGGCCAAGGTGAATATGCTGGAAAGACCATTCATCTAACCTACATTAAATGGACACCACTAAAATGCAGAGTCTGTGTACAATGACAAAGTTGTAGATGTACTCTGTGGCCAGTGATAACAATCAAGCCCAAAGACACTAATACCCTCTGTCTCTATCTGCCATTTAGCCCACTTTAAGCAACGGAAAACAATCCAGGGCCTCTGAATAGATCGCGGTCAAATGGGAGGGAAAAGTAAAGTGGATTAGTAGTCTTCAATCATTCAATCCCACTATTGATCCCCAGCCAGATGAAATATCTGGAGGGCTGCTACAGGATCCAAAGTGGGATTGATTGGGAAAATGGGATGGGACAGAAGCTGATTTAGTTTATGCGTCTAATCACTTCCACAAAAAGTTCCACAAACACAAAGTGGCCCCCTATGTTGGGCCGGAAATACACACACACACACACACACACACACACACACACACACACACAAAATTTAAATAAGACGGTTGAAACTAGAATTGCATATTCCCTTTCTTACAAATTAAAAGTGTTGAGTGACAGGGGAGTTGTTGATGTAGAGTAATTAGTATTCCTGTTGTTCTTAATAGTGACAGCAGTGTTGCCCCCCCCCACACACACACACACACACACACCAACACCACAATCGACTGACATATCACCACGCAACGGTTAACAACGAGTCCTGCCTTTAGCATGAAATGCAACACTGCATAGATCAATAAAACATTCACATTCTAAAAGATATGTCAATTTCTCAGCATCTTGCAGAATATGACTCCTGATCATAGCAGTATGATCCACAGATGCAAGTTCAGAAAGATACAGGAGGACTTTGTGTTCTTGTGAGCATGCACTCCCACACATGAAGACACAGTTGGAAATTACTGACATTGAATGAATTTGATGGCTAAGGGGTTGTGGGTTCAATCAAGACCAATTCCACATTTTATATGTTTACTGGAGTTGGGTTAAAACTTGATTTTGAACTTAAAATGCAGCCATCCAACCTAAACCAATGCAATTGCCTTCATCAAACATCTTTGATCATATAAATGCAACTACAGGTGACTGAACATGAAAAATCAGCTGGACACACTAACTAAAACCATAATACTATTGTTTGTACAACACTCTTAAAAACTTAAAATATCCACAATATAAATTCCAACATAAAAGAGCTAACATAACTTTATTTTCCTTCAGTTGCGGTTACAGAATAATAGCAGACAGCTTAAACCATGCCAAGACAGTATTTTCCTCAACCACTAAAACTGTCATCAAGACATTCAAATTATAGTATTTACAGTATTTTGGCAGAACAATCCATAATCCACAAATGGTAATAATGGTGCAGCATCCTATTATAAGTTGGATCTCTTTCATTTCATTAGCCACCTAGAGAAGTAGGACATAAACCTATTGGCATGCTCTGTGCACTATTAGCAGTTAAAGGGCTGATCTACATCCTCCAAACCAGAAAGAATTTCAGGAAAATCAACAGAAGCTGCATTAAAAAAACAACAACAGGGGTTACGATTATTAAAGCTGGAACACAACCAAAATGTTAAGTCGGGGGCGATACATCACCATGCACAAGAACAACACTGCTGTGCTCAGCTTTGCTTTATGGCTGGAGAAAAAGGGTTTTTAGCCTACTGAGCTGAGTAGTCATTGAGTCCCTGGTATTGATCAACAACTCTTATCAACCCCCATCGGTCATTTTGTTCTATGAGGCAATACAAGTCTCACTCATTGGTCCTTTTAGTAGAATTAAATGATCTGACACTATAACAGATCTGCCAGTTACTACTACTTTTTTGCTCGATTTCTTAAGTGCTTCCTGTTCATTGTACAGAGGAGGTGAACTGAATGGACCGACCAGTTGAGCTGCAATCAAGACCTCCCATATATCTTCGGCCTTCCTCTCTTGCTCTATTTGTGTCTCAAACTGTTCATTTTAGTTGAAAAGCAGCCAGGCAGCACAAGTTACACACACAGCCTAACACACACACACACACACACACACACACAAACATACAGCTAAAAGAGCAAACATAATTATATTGGTTGACATGTAGGTGAAATCCTATCTACTGTATATAGTATTATTCATTTGCTGGGTTGTCAAGAGTCAACCCAGGTCTCCACGTTTTTTTTTTAGAGGTCTCCACGTTTTTTTTTTTAATCTTTAATTTTCTACTCTTCTTCAGACCTTCCTCTCCCCCACATCTCTCTCTCTCTGTCTCTCTCTCTCTTTCTTTTATGACATGCCTCCTCTCCGTCTTCACAATTACGAGGGTGTGATCTGGCGTTGAAAGGGGAAGCGACTCGATAAGTCATTTGATCTGGCTGTCAGCATGTTTTCCCCAGCTGTTGTGGGGATGCTGCACATGAACGGGCCTCTTGGCGTAGCAGTCACGGAATGAAATGACCATGTATGACATTCACAAGAGCACCTTTAATGCACAAATAAGGCTACGCATTAATTTCTCCAGTTGCTACCAATTAAATTAAACTTTAAGGCCCTTGTTTTTGTCACGATCTTGTCAAGTGGAGATATTCTGGTGAAAAATAAATTAAAATGGAATGGAAATAAATCCATGCAATGGTTTTACTCTCAGGATGTGGATTATAGATCCTCGGATTGAAAGAAGTCCAGAGGGCTGAAGTGCTTTGCTGAATTAATTCATGTCAATTTCCACCTTTACTATAAAGCAGTGATTGCTCAATTTATCTTTTGAATTTGCAACAAGAAAAATCTCCAGACCAGTAGTAACCAATGCTTTCATTCAGCGTGTGGCATCTGTTATTTGAAAAATAGATGCATGGACATTGTGATAACATACATGAAATATTACCATCGTTATTAGCCACCCAGCACATCTGACAGATGGCGCCCATCCCAAAATGTCCGTCATCATCTTATCTGGGCAGCTGCAGATTGAAATGTAAATGAGGCCTTTTGATCAACAGCAGCCTTGCCCGTCAAGCTAGCCTTTAAACTGATCGGTACGTTTGTCCAGAGTATGAAAAATCAAACGGGTCTGATGACATCTTAGTAGAATTAAGAGATACAAACAGTTTTCTGTTGATGCCTGTGGTTGGTTTCTCACCTACAACAGTGTGCATGTTTTGATTTAGCCTTGAAAAGAAAGACAGAAGAAGAAGGTCCTTGATGGGAAAGGGGGATTTGTTCAAGAAATCCCCAATGGAGATGAGTTTCAGAGGAATGAAAACTGGCAACATCAGCGAGCAGCAAAGAGATTTAAGCCTAAAAGAGAAGCAGAACTGCCAAGAGAGAAAAGAAGGAGATTGAGAGGGAAGGCTGGAATATATTCATCCAGAGTTGACAAGGAACAAAGAGCAGATCTTTGATGTTTCTCAACCTCCATGGTAACAATGACTACATTATGACTGACAATAGAGACAGGGATGAATAGCTCTAGCATGTGGCTATCATCACTGACACCACTGAGAGGGAATGTTAATGCGAGTCCTGATTTCAAACTGGCCCCCAGAGAGTAATTTGTGACAAAGTCTCCCACATATGCAGAAATCCTGTTAAAGCATATGTATACCTTCTACTGTATACATTCAACAGTTTGCAGGTGCATATATGCTGATATTTCAATGGAAATATTTCAGTCACATCTCCTCAAACATTATGCTTTTCCTCATTTCATGTGCAGTTGGTGTTGTATGTATGCACCGTATGTGGTGCCATCCTTCACTTAACAGATTGTGAAAGCCATAGTGATTCCCAGATGGAAAGACACATCTGCCTCATTTAGAAAACAAGCGCTCATTTTCTCCCATCTCACCAGTGGCAAACACTGTGCTGACGGGAATGTATGAGGTACTGCGACAGAGGAACAACAACATGTATACCTTGGGGAACGGTAATCATAGGTGAAAGAAGAGAGGGAGCGCGTCAGTGAGAACAAAGCTGTGAATGAGAGGAATAAAATGTTACTTTCTGATTGTTTCATGGGGGTCACGTTCTAAGGGTGCGTTCATACCAAAGAAAAGCAAACCTGCAATTCACCGCAGGGTCGTACAGTGGTGCAAGTGTCACTTAAATGGCCCCTTTTTGTGACATCCTGTTTGGTTATTTAACCCCCCAATGTACTGTGGCACAACGGGACTTTGTATTTCACAATTATTGTTAGTTAGATGGTTTCTAGATCTCCACAATTCCAACCTCACATTTCAAAGAGAAGAGAGGCAGAGGAACTGCACTTTGTTGTTGCAGGAAACAGTCAGCTGTTACACAAACTCTGTGCAGTAAAATGCTTGTGTCAATTCTTTTGTTATAGATAAAATTATATTGCACTTCACATGATATTTGTGTGCTCCTACCGTATTTAGTTGTTTGGATGCTCAATGGAAAGATTAGGTGGACATGTTAGAGGGTTATCAAACTGGCACTGGGTACAATTGAATTTAAACCAAAGACAGCACCCGAGGGCTCAACTGTACATTCTGCTACCACAGAGCCGCCGCTGTCCCTGCTTATTAGACCTATACCTGTCCACATCTACACTACCCCTGACACACTGCACCTATACATAGTCTACCACGTGTTCACACACAGTGAGCAATTTGATCACCCTGTCACTGAAATTCCAATTTTTTGCTGTAGAGAAACCCACCAAAGGTCACCCATTCTTCATATTGTTTCTGCTTGGTGAGAACCTTGGGTAGTTTTTCGTTTTCCCTTAAACTGAAGGATCCTTTGCTGCTTTGTGATTTGAGAAATATTTGGTTTAACGATTCTTTCAAACCCCACTAAATAAACTCAAAATGTCTGACATTCAATCATGGTATAACAATAAACACACTTATTTACAGTGGATAAATTCAGTGTCAAAGGCCAAGCTGTAAATAATAATGTAAGTTTATGTTATATTCCTTAATTCTGCATGGACATACGCAGGAGATAAAAAAAAAATAAGTAAAGTTAGCAGACAACAGCACATGTCATTCCAGCCGTCTGAGCAATCTCTCGGACAAAGATCTAATCAGTGGCCCAAATAAATATATTATAAATTGAATTAATGCCATTCAGAAATATTTAAGTAGGACCTCTTCAATGCTGTTGGGGACAAGGGTTATAAGGAAAATAACGGCTGCAAGTGCCCCTTGACTGCACATCTAACGTCGCTCCATCATTGTTCCAACATGAGATATACAATGTCTCATTTATCTCACTGTGCTCTCCTCATTAACCATGCTACACTCTGAGACCGTCTCTGGAGGCCTAATAGCAGCAATTAGCAAAAGAGCTGCTCTGTAGCTTAAGTATCATGACACACACACACACACACACACACACACACACACACTGTCAGAGGAAATCGTGGCCCTGGTGTGTTGAGTGAGAGTAAGGTGGAGGGAGAGACAGACCCAGCAGGCAAAGGCAGAGTGTTATGCTGTGGGTGCCAGGCTTGATTTCATTGGCTGTCAAGTTGAGGACCACTGGGCCTGGATTAGAACTCGGGGATAGAGGAAGAAGAAAAAAAAACCTCACTGAGTTTTAATGAAGCCTGTTTTTTTCCTTCCATAATAGTACCTCCATTAGTTCTGTTTTACCCACTGATTTCATTGAAATGGAATCTCAGCCCTGGTAGATAAACAATTGACTTTGTGAAGGCCTGTGGCACAGATTTTCCCTCATTTTAGTTTAATTACCTATACCTCATTTCACTAAGTGTTTCTAATATAGAGTAAAGGAAATGTACAGGTCTGAGTGGGAGCAGGGATGTAATGTACTCAGATCAGTAGCCTGTGCTTTTTAGTGATCAGTACTGTTAATTTTTTATGGGTGATTGTTGTGTTGAGCCATCATTTGGTCTAATCAGTTGATTTGTTCTCACATTGCTATATTTCTTGCTCAGTTGTGCATGCATTTGTTGTATACATTAGTTAATGTATTCATGTATTTATTCAGTAAATAATGTATTAATTGTTTGACACGTCAACTTGTGCATGTGGCATGTACGCCCCCTCCTCCACTGCAACAAATGTCTTTAGGACTTTAAATGGACAGAGGTTATGTTAAAGTGTCAATTATTTTCAAATGTAGGGATTTTAGTTATAGTGAATATTAACCTAAATGGATACTTTCAATCTAGCTCTGTGTCATCTATGTGTGTACAATGTGTTTAACAGCATGTGGCTTTCCTTCGTGGCCACAGCGCACCGAGTTTGGAGGTGCCAAGGTTTACTCAAATCACGGAGGTCTCCTAAGAGTCGCCATACGACGCAATTCCGCCGGACCTCTGTGACGCGTTTTGATTCCTTCGATTGGTAGGTGTGTTTCTGATCACTCTCCTGTTAGCTCTGTTTGTTTATCTCTACCATGTATTGAGGAAAATATCTGTCTTTTGCTGCTAAATGCTTCCCTATGTTCTCGACTAGTTGCTAACGTTGTTACTTGGTGCTGAGCATGTTGCGTACAGTTTACTCTGCCTTAATGAAATGCTGGTTTTACTAGTAACGTTTATTTGAAGTTTATTATTTTATTGTTACATACATGTATGTCCATGACAAGTAAGATTGGTGGGCAGCCACTGTTACAGCGTCTAACATACATTCGTTTGGTAGTGGGAGGAAACCCAAGCGAACCTGGGCAGAACATGGAACCTCTAAAAAGTTTCAGGGATCAAAGCCAGAAACAGACCAGAAACAAGGGCGCCAGATCAGCAGAACTTAAACTCAAATAGAGGGATCATGTATCAGGCCTTCCGTACAGTAAGTCTCGGCCACAAAATGCATCACTGGACTGGACAGAATCTATATTGGTCTTAGTGCGAGCTGCAGCTCTCTCTATGAGGACAGCTGTCAAGGTCTTACATAAAGGAGAAGGATAGGCTGATAGTGATAAGAGGAAATAGAGGATGATAAGGAAGGAATGATGAGTGACAAGGATGAGTGGCTGTAGTCCATTTCTGTCTTCCTGAAACGTTTGCCAATATATACACAATACTTGAAAAAGGGAAGCAGGAGGAGAAGATGAGGAGACGGATGGAGAGAAAAAAAGGAAAACGTAAATAAAGTAGGTGACGGGGATTGTGACAAAGAGGGAGTCGGTTTAATTGCTTCAACAACTTTACCAGCCGGGTTTACAGCAGGATCGGGGAGGAGAGAAGTGACTGAGAGGCTGATGGGGACAGAACAAGGCACAGCAATCTAGCGGAGAAGCTTCTATTATCTGCCGTGCTGTCTCCGAGCCGAGAGCCCGATCCCTGGGGTACAAGCTCGTGCCTCTCGTCAGACACACACGGGCACACAGGTAAACCCACAGCTATGCGCAGGAGAACGACAACAGACAGACAATCTGACAAGCAGGGAGACACACATGCAACCATGCAGACAGACGGACAGACGGGTGGGTGGGTGGATTGGGGCAGGGAGACAGGCAGGAGGGCAGGTCGGCTACGCTCAGGCACCCAATGTCCCCAAGCAGCTCGAGATATTGCCGCTCCACTGAACAGCATAATGACAGTCTCTTCTACTTCACATGGGCCGGCCGATGAGAAAATCTACTCATGGTCGTTCTTTGCTTCAATTTCATCAAGAGAATGCACTGCGGTGGGGGCCTAAGAGGAGCACACATGGGAGTTACTGGCTGCAGGGCTTAAGGAGGGGAAGTTGATTTTGGCTAAGTAAATAGATTCAACTTTGGATGGCGTCTACGTGAAGGTAAATGAACAGCAATGTGCAGTTCCTCTGTTTGAGCTGGCTGCAGTGTGTCTGAGGGGTTGTGCAGAGGGGCAGATCCATCTAGGTGCAGACGAGACTCTCACTACACTCCGTGGCGCTTATAGAGAGGAGAAGTCCCTCCCCTACCGATGGGACCTACTTTCTTATTTTTTTATTTTTTTATTGAACATTGATAGTACAGGACATGTACATAGAAACAACATTCACAAAAGGACAAGTGCTCACAATATTATTTTGTATGAGGTATTACCCCCCCCCAGAACATGTAGGTCACCCATCCAGAAAGTAGAAAGGATAGCAATAGGAACAATGACAACACTAATAATAATAATAATAATAATACTAATAATAGTAATAATACTGACAACAGTGACAATAATGATATTAATAATAATAATAATAATAATAATGCAAAAATAAAAGGTCAAATCTTTCTGCCATTCTTGCTTGCTAGCAAGCTAGATAGCTTGACTATGTTCCACAACACGTGTAAAGCATGGATCAGGTAAATATTTGTCCCTCCCTATTTACTACCGTTCATATTTGTAAGGGCCCATGGTTAAAGAGACTTTACCTCTCTATAAGGGAGCGTGGTGAAGGCACACAACAAATCCTCGATTAAGACAGATGAACAATTTTTATTAGCGGCTGCTATGGCTACTGTGTCAAACCAGCTCAAAAGGTTTGAATTATAGCTCTGATTCCCTCCGTAGTCCATCTTACAAGATATTCAATAAACAAAATGATAAACGCAACACTTGTTTTTGCCCCCCATGCTTAATGAGCTGAACTCAAAGATATAAGACTTTTTCTATGTACATGAAAGGCAAGTAGCAATTAGCTAAAGAGCTGTAGTAGATCTTTCTCTCTCTCACACACACATACACACATCTCGGTCAGTCACTCTTCATTTAGTCATCTAGATGATTCACAAGGAAATTATGTCATCTGGCGCAATGATCCAGACTTTGGAGTGTGATAGCGTGTTTTATTTGGTCTGATAGGATGGCAATTAGCCACGTAATGGATGGGCAGCCTATCATACAAGGCTAATTAAACAAGCATTCATGCTACAGTAATTGTTTTTAGAGAGCCATCCAACCAGTTTAGGTTTGAGGTGCAGAAAATCTTTGACCGTACAGGGTGCCACATTTATTTTTTAGTCATGTTTTCACTTTTTAATTCATTTTTAACGAGATCCAACACTACAGCCCAGTTTGGTTTGAATTAGCTTCTTTTAAGTAATCTGTGTTTACCTGAATGCATATTTTCTTACAGGGTGGGTTTCTTGAAAGGAAAGTGTGTACTTGGGCAATAACTGTAGAGCTGTGAAATGAATCAATTAGGAAACCCCAGATGGGTGAATGTGACTTTGTCTTTGTTTGAATAAAAAGAAATTCTGTGCACAATGCCTGAAGGCCTTTATTTTTCATTTTCAAGATTGCATAGTGGCTATTCTGGTTTTTAAAATACAGTAGTAGCGTTTTTTTTTGCAGCACAGACTCCAACTTTTAATGCACTATTCATTAATGTGCTTCTTCAGCAGATAATTCGATGAAGATAACCTCAGTCACTCACAGCTATGCCTCCTCTCCTTTTGTGAGGGAACCAAAAAGACAAGAAAGCAATTATATCTCTACCACCACACTCATTTTCAGGTTCTCTCTCTCCTGATGACAAATGGTGGAAGAGGAGCAGAGCTCCAGGTGTTGATGGTGTGTGATGGTGTGTGATGGTGTGTGATGGTTGTGGTGGTGGAGGATAGGAGGGCGGGAGCTCATGCTTCATTTCAGCTGATGTTATGGTGGAGAAGCAACACTGACCACAAGCAATGACAGTTTTTAGGGCTTTTAGCTGCCACTCTTCACCTTAACTAAAGTCAAACTTAATGGCTACAGTTGAGAGAGATGCAGCCAGCGGCCGGTCATACTCTGCTTCCTGAGATTGTTTTCTGGTTGATCTGTGCACCCATGCTCAACAACTGACCGTGCAACTGACTGTCTAAAACATAGACTGTATATTAATGGACAAACCATCCAGTTTGGCGAAGTGCTGCAAATACAGAAGTGCCTTAAACCTGCATTCTATCTGGACTCCAGCAGGGGTCAACAGGTGCAGTTGCAAAAGGAGGTCAGTTTCTATGAGAAAGTGACCCACTTTTCCTTTGAATTATGACCTCAGTAAACAATATCATGAGTTTGTAGGTCTCAATCGGTAGTTTAAGTCTTCGGTAACACAGAATGATGTTCATTTTTTTCATAATCGTCTTGTTGATTTTAAAATCGATGATAAAGCAGGAGGTGTTTCAAGGCAATGCAAGGATGTGATTGCCAGTGAAAGTGTGTAACGCAGACTGTAAGGGCTCCTCCCTCACTCCTCCCTCTCGTCTAAAATCGTCACATCCAACCACAATGGTTGCGCCAGTAACCGCAAACTCAACGACTCATAGCAGATCTCCACAAACCAATGGGTGACGTCGCACATGTACTGTTCATCACAGTTTTTTACGATTGCTATGACAATTTTTCACAACTTCTAACAACTTTCCCAAACTCTTAACACAGCTAGCACAACATCTGTTTGTGTAGTCTATGCAAATTATCTTGTTGCTTTGACACAACATGCATACAGTTAACACAAAATTTAAAAAGCTTGAACATCTTTTACAAACAAGCTCAAGCAAGACCAAAACAATGGACAAATTTGCAAATGCTTTCTCACTGTATGTCAGAACAGATTATATTATGTTCTAAACCTAACTTATAGGCTAAAAGTCAAAGTGAACAGCAGATCATATTGTAAATTGAAACACAAACATATCCCCTGCATTTTACGTGTATTCTATTGTTAATGTAAATGAGAGAAACAGCTGATTGAAGTTATGCAAATAGGTTAATCACACTGATTTCCATCTAAGAAACACACTCAGGGGTTGAGGTTTTTTTTTTACAGCCTTCTTTATATGTTACAGTATGCGAGTGTTGTACTTTGAGAGCAAAGATTACAGTATCCAAAGTTACATTCCTTGTTTATTTACGCAAACCAAAGCTGATTCTGATATGTTACAGTAGTACACTCAGTAAAAGAGGAAGAATAATGGAGGAATGATACAGTAAAGATGATCACAAGGAAAGTAATACAAATTCCTGCACGAGGGAGAGGAAGACGAGTACCAGGACCATTCTGTCTCTGGTTTCCTTTTTTCATAAACTGTAAATTCTGCCTCTGCCCGATGTGAGTCAAGTGTAGTCTGAAATTTGTGAAATCCATGAAAAAATAAACTTCTCATCACAAACAGAAGATGGAAATACTTTCAAAAATGTTTTAGCTATCTATGATTGATTGATTGCTAACGTTCAAAACGCCATTCAACTGAAAGTCTTTGTTTTGATTGATTGCTAGCTTGTAGCCAGCAGTGAACAAACTTTTATAGTAGGTCCATTTTGACTGTACTGACTGTTTGTGTAAGTGTATTATTGTATTTCTAAAAATAGTGTTAGACCTTAGTTTAAAATGTGTGATTTTGAGGATCAAGTTAGCTTTGTTGCCAGTTGTGTGTTGTAGGTGTTTTGGTGCGTTAAGAGTTTAGAAACATTATTAGAAGTATTGAAAAAATTGTGATTGCAATCGTAAAAACTAATATTAACAGTCTATGTTCTAAAGTCCACTTCAAGGTCCTGTGTTACATCCACACTGCAGGCGCGTGTTGACACGGACCCCACACTGTAGCCTGACGTGCACCTCTCAAAATATACCTACACATCGCGGTGACGCAGACTGCAACAACTTTGATTGGTCCGCTTGGTGGTGGCTACTGTTGCATTTCCCCCGACTTATTTCCTAGGTCTTCATTCTCTGTAAACACGAAATCAAGGAGAGGGTTAACTTTTCCTGCTACATCTTCACCACTTTGGTCAGAAAGCAAAGGGGACACACTTTGCTTCTCTCGCTGTGTCTCTAGAGCCGGTCCTCACTCAGACGCTAATCCCGTCACACCAGCGCACAAGTATAAACCTCAGGCCATTTACGTAGGCTACAGTGTAAGCTCTACGTAGAGCCCCCGCAGAACTGTAAATCCAGCTTTGCTCATAACGTTGCTAACAGTACATAATCAACACTGGGCTTGCTGGAAAAAAGGGTACAGATGTAAAATGGAATGTAAAAAAGGTATATACATTGTCTAGCTGTTAGCTCTATTTAACAGAATAGATTTATCACTTCTGCTACAGGTAAATTAGTTATGTTGTAATAGCACTGGTACATGTTGGAAATAATGCCTTCCAAGTCTATCCAAGTCATAAATATGATCATAATACCTGGTCTTATGAACATCAGCATGCTCTCTGTGAGTATAATGGCTGGAGAGCGGGGTTATGGTTTGTCATTATGTTTCCATGGCAGCTCATTGTCTGCTTCGGGTAAGGATGTATTGTTAGAAACTGAATGTTCTTCTCAGACAGAGGCAGGATACAACTATCATACTGCTGATCTTAACACATTCAAAACCTTGGGAGAGTGTGTGACAGACATTTAGAGCAGAGGTATGGCAGCATAGAGGACAACACTCCTGAAAGCCCCATAACACGTGGCTGTAGTGATTCTGAGCAACTGTTACACTTGACCTATAAATTGTTGTTTGATAGTTTGAATGATCTGATCAACATAAAGATTTGTTCACACTTGACGGGACTGTTGGAATGAAGCCTTCACTTCACTACCATGGATGTATAAAAGAACAGGATCCAGCATTGGAGGTGGGCCATATTCATTCCTGTGAAAGTTTCACATTGGAACATGAAGCCAAAAGAAATGTAGCGGTCGCGTCTAAAAATCCCCGGATGATCGGAACTGCTTCTGCACGGTTAGGCCCATAAGCAAGAGCACTACAGACTTCTGCTGACAAGTTCCTAAATTTTATCCAACCAGATGGTCATGTTGTGACTCTGAAAATAAATATATCCACTCATTTACATTCTCCTTTTGTATATTTACAGGGACAATTATTTCTGGGTTCCATAGCATCATGTGGCAAATACAAAAGTTGTAATAAGACAACATACTACCATTTGTCCACTATGACAAATTGGCTTCACATTTCACATTTCCTGCGGGCTTGGTCACTACTAATTCACCCCACCCCACATTCAATACTTTAACCACACCCCTTTCAATTCTCATCAACAATGTCTTCGACTGTGCGATTTTTTTGTTTTAAAAACTAATTGAAAAGTCAGCTTCAAACAGTTTTAAACCAACTTTTTGGCATTCATATTAGCTTAATCTAGAGAGCAACAGCTGTCATAATTTCAGCTGATGAACTCCACAGTTGTCTACTAAAAATACAAAGCTTTCGTTTAATTGTGCATGAAAACAGAAGACCCATTGTTTAAAAAGATGAAGTTTGAATGGTAAATCTGCCGCCATTGTTAATGTATCAATCCAGGAACGTATTGTACTTGTAGGATTCTTTGAGTCCTGTACACACGTATAAAGTGACTGAGTTAACAATGTGGCTTTGTTGGTGAATAATAATAATCGTGAAAGATGGTTTCTGGCAGCTTTGCAAGCATGAGGGGATGCTTGCTGAGCTGCTGAAGATTCAATGTATTTTATTCAGACAGACGCTCTATGCCAATACTGTAGAATACAAAGCATTTATCCTACAGCAGCGCTGTGTTATTAGGAACATAAAAAAGATACAAAATATCAAACACTCCTACATTTAAGGAGTCAATTGCTTTTCATATCACTGCTAATGTACGTGCAGTGATATTCTGCTGCTGGAGTCTCGAAAGGATTTAGGAAAGATGAAACAATGACTAAATTAAAGCAATGTCTTTTTTTGTGGCTTTTCCACTCACTCCTTCTCAACTCTTTCACTCTATCATCTTTCAATCTCTGTCTGTTTTTCTGATTGATACACCCATTTCACAAAGATTTCACGCTTGAGAAATCCCAAATGGGTCTCCTCTCATGACAAACAGATCAATTTTTATAGACTTGAAAGTTGCTGGTCTTGAAAATTGTTTGACTATCTTCAAGACACCACAGAGGTTTGTTGCTGCACTTTCTCTCCCTCTCTGAGTTACGGGCTTCATATACGTGTCACAAACCACTCATAATGTTGCTAATATTGCTCATCGCCTGGTATATTCACACACTTTCGTTCACGCTTCGATGAATTTGCAAAGGTGAACTACAAAATTTGTCAAAATGGATCAATTGCTGAATTTTGAGTCTGAAACATTGTTAAATATGATGAGACAAAGGCCTGCATGATATGCCTTATGGTCTGTAGTGTAAACAGCAGATGGTTGAGTCCATCTGCAATTTTAGACACTTTTTATGGGGGCACAAGCCCCCCTAAAGAAGTTGGTAATTACATGGTGAAGATTAGAACCAAAATTGAAACGTAAACCAAAATTGCTTAATGTTAGAACATTGTGTTAAATTGGTAATTATTACTGTGACTTAAAGGGTCAGGTTTAGGCTGAATCCCATTTCTCTATCTTACCCCTACCCTTTAAAACCAAGTGGTAAGGGCTAGGGGTGGAAACACACCCCTATGAAATGGGACACCACATGGTTACATCACCAAACAGTATTGATCACAAACTCCCGAGATGCAGTCTGCCAGTGTGTCTACGTTGATTGTGTGGGTTTTGCCAAGTTTCGTATGCATTCATATATTTTATAGTTATTTTCTGTTCACGTTGATGGCGCAGAGGCAGAGGTTATCTGTGTAGTACTTAGGTCTGTTTGCAATACTGATGTTTACACTGCTTGGTGTTGTATCACTGTTTCAGTTATCCCCATTTTGAATGCCATTGATGTTTAGAAAAACAAAATCTGTCTTTATTGCCCAATAAATTGATTATATTAAAATTATATTGTATATATTATACATTGTATTACAACCTAAAAAAAGACAAGACTACAAACAAACAGCTATTCTGATACTCCAGACTAGTCTGATGCCTGTTGGCCAGTAACCCTTCCCTCACTTTTCTTTCAGTGTCCCATATCATTACCAACAATTATGACGATGTACAAGTGCATGAACAGGAATTAAAGATTACAATATTACAGTACCAATACAATAATGTATGGCTACAACATGAACACATGATTTAAGAAACTTCTGCTCGTTTTCAGCCCGAAAGTGGATCAGCTGCTGTGTCCTCCTGCGTCCCTGTGTGATACAGGACGGTATATATATAAAGCATCTATCCATGTCTCCAAAGCAAGTAGTGTTGTCCACTGATATCAAACAAAATTCTCTGCTAATAGTTAAAACTGTAGACGTGCATTGAGTCCATTAAAGGCAAATCCGCAATGTAACAATAACATTAGCCGTTAGCGTTAGCATAGCAAGCTAGCGATTTTTTTAAAGTTTCAATTATCAAAACTGTTGTAACTTTTAAATCAATTATTTAACCTGAAAACACATGTATGGGTCTCTCTGGTCGATCTGGCAGCCATTTTTACCAGTTGCACAATGTATGATACCCCTTGGTTTTATGTAAACTTGCGTCCTTCCTTGATTTTTTTCTGTAACTTTCTGTCTATGGTTTCAAGGGCCATACCCCTACCCTTCGATCAAAATGAGTATTGGGACAGCACTTAGTCTCGCGTGACCATGTAAAAACAAGTGGAAGGGGTGAGACATAAATGAGATACAGCCTTAGTTCATAGTGTTATTGTTTTCAAAAAACGTTAGCTGAGGTTATTCAGTAGTTTAGAGATTATCAGATGATTAATTTACTAATTTGGCAGAGGGGGGTTAACATTTTTGGAAGGCACCGTATCCGTGTCACATTCTCCATAGAGGCTGAGCTAGAATCGCCCCAGGTTGAGCCACTGCAAAAAAACTAACATTTGCTGCTTCAAAGAGATTCACCTGTCACTTGAGCTTGCTAACACATGCACACACTCTGAACCAAACCCACAGGCACGGAAAAAAGAAATGCTCGAATGCAAACACAAAATATGAACACAAAAGACATGCATTCACATCTGCGAGCACACACAATGACCCTCATTCATCAACCTTACGTAGAAACCAGCGCAGAAATCCTCTTACGACAGGCTTCATGTGAGAGTCATCACACATTCAAATCACACCAATCAGAGCTAAGATTGGTCGTACATTGATAAATGCCGAGGCCGGAAACGACCGTAATTTAAATATCACGCCCCAATCTAGTTTTTTTAGTCCGTTTTTAGGGCCTTGCCCCTACCATAGACGACATGGCCAGACGTAACCTGGCTTAGAAGCGACACTTTTCAGAGGTTGAGATTAAAACCTTGACATCTCAGTTTAATTTGCGGTAATGTCTGTCCTATGTGGCAGCCTAAAAACTGGTATTGAAGGCTATAGGAAAAAATAGAAAAAGATCACTAATGCAGTTAGTGTTGCCGTAGTAAATCGGACTCCAGCTGAAGTTTAATTTATACATCCTTTATACATGCCTGTGTGTGTTGCTTGTCTTCTAAAAGAGCCAGATCTGCCATTGTCGATGAGTGATTAACTGATGACTTCGTCTCTTGTTATATGCTGCAACGCAAGTCCACACTGACTCGAACTTTTCGCAGCCTATGCTCACGTTAAAATGCGTACGCCCGTCCTACGCCTGTTTTAGGTTGTACGCACGTTTCCTAACTGAGGGCCCATGTGATTAAAATGCCTGTGTCTCCACCTAGAGCGATATTCTTCAGATCAGATTTTCACAGTGAGTAGAGTCATGTCTCTGAAAAACATTTTGATCACAGCAGGATTTTTGCATTAGCAAGGTGAGCAGCACATTTACATCTCAGTCACAGAGTACACAGCAAGGTGAGCCTCCTTGCCTCACTGTGTGTGCGTGTGTGTGCATAATCTATAGGTCTCCTCTTGTATGTATGTGTGTCTGCACCAATCCCAACAGGTTTTTAGGAGCCATTTGTTTCACAATATTTTTATTTGTGCAGATGCATTAGGTATTGGCAGATAAAAGTTCCACTCCCAGCAGGCCTTATAGAATAGGATGCCATTTCTCTCCCATTGACTATCTTCCTTAAGTTTGAAAACCATATCAGTTACTTTTGTGTGGAGTTGGCATTTTCTTCTATTGCAACAGTACCAACATTTCCTTCCACTTCAGACTGCATACTCGCTTGTTTTCTGATCAAAAAAAGAGTCCTGTAGAAAAAAAGCACCAGATTATAAGTCTCAAATAATGACTTATCGGATGTAAATATTAACAGTTTATTGAATGATATATGAACAAAGTGTAATGGAAAAGAGTTAATTCATAATACATTTTACATTATCTTACTCAAGGGCATTTTTGCACCCTTGTAATTTCTCACACTGTGTTTAACTCCGTGCATTTCAAAAAAAAAAAAATCTTAATCTGACTCCACCTGTGTGCACGAGACCGCGTTGAAGTGTGCTATAAATCTATCTGCCTAACAGGAATCTTCGACACGAGAGATGACAGAGGCCTTGAGCGTGTACTTCCAATGACATCATTTACAAGTCTACTAAACGCCGAGCAGGCAGCCACATAAGCAGCCAAGAATGGTTGATTGTGCCTAGGAGAGCAATGACTCGTAACACCTGATGGGGGGGACAGTAGGTGGAAGGACAAGTAGAGCTTGATTTACTTTTCGGCCAACAGCGGAGACGCTTCGCCTGCTGCTGACGTCAGTCTCCGATTCTGGCTTTGGTCTTGTTTGCATCTATACAATTATTTTGCATTTGTCTCTGGAAAATGTACACATTCCGGGGAAAAAATAGGAAAAAAGGTGAAATGATTTGAAGGCAAAAAGAGGGAAAGAAAGATGGACAAACCAATCAACTAACCAGCTAAATGAAAGTTAAGATGCATTTTCACTTGGCAGAAGAAGCAGGTGCAGAGCCCCGTGGTGGCAGTCTGCAGCCATCCAGGTCTAAATCAGAGCAGGTAATGATGCACTGCCCAGTTTGTCCAGTCCCAGACGGGGCCGAAAACAGGTGAGTCTGATTAATCAGGAAGCAGCTCCACTGCTCTGATGAACACCAAACAGACACAATTCATATATCCCTGCATGATTGTTCTCAGCTGGACCGGATGGAGCTCATTCACCCCCAATCATTTCTGAAATATGCCCCTGTTGGCACACTAAGATTCAGTACAGAATACATAATCTACAACGCGAGACAGGTGCGTCGTAGGGGGACAAGCATCTCAAAAGCTGCAAAGAACTCCCACACACTGTCTAACTTGCAAAATTATAAAAAGTTTAATAGTAGGCAACGTTTCGGTACTAGACTATCTTGAAGCAAATTGCCTTTCTGCGCAGCATGCTAAGATATAAAATCCCTTCAAAGGTTTCTGTGGTTGTGGAGAGGAATTTTGTCTAATGTTTGGAAGCGTTGCTTTCAAAGCGTAACTTTGGAACATTTTTGATAATATTTTCCCATCATGCAAGTTGGTTCGCACATAACTGCTTCAGAAGCCACTGACATGCAATACTGTCCCTGAAGGGCCAAGGTCATTTTTCATAAACAGTAAAAGCATGTCTTCAAGGGCATCCCAGTCTCACGGTTATTTAATCTATTGATTTGTGTATACGGACACGTTTTTTTCTTTTTTTTGTGTTGTGAGCACGGATTTTAATCTAATGTATTTGAACGGGAAGCATGTTTCATGATTACAGCATGACTACGGTAGAGAGTACTACGAAAATCCAAGTAGGGGGGTAAACCCAAGCGTCCCGTTGTTGTTGTGCGTAACCCCAGAGACCGCGGCTTGTGTCCCGGCGTGTGACGTGTCCTTTCCGTTTTTTCCTAAACCCAATGTCCAGATAGATGCTTCTCTTTATTTGCGGAGCACCACAAAAAAAGAAACAAATTGAACTACATTAGATTTAAAAAATAACGTGACAATTTCACAAATTGCCGTGAGACCGTGTTGCCAAGTGTGAAAGCCTACATGGCATATCAACAGTGTTTCATTTTTTTTTAAATCTCAGTTTATCCATGAGCTGACAAGAGCCGAGCCTGTGCTCACTGGTCAGAGGCATATCTCATTACAGAGATAACATCAATATGTTTAGGAGACGTAATTTCTGATTGATTATGTGCTGTATAGGAAAACAATTTCACATAGGCAGGCTCAGTCAAATGACCGATTTGGACAGAATCGATTGGTGTGATGGAGAAAGGTGGAATAGGTCAAAAATGACTGTTGGGCCAGCTCAGTATCACTCCATCTTCCAAGTTTGTCTTTATGTCAAGAATACGAGTTGCAGATTAGACACAGGAGTACAGTAAGAAATATGTAACACATCTCATTTCATGGTGATGTTATGTGTCTGTTCATTTGGAAAAAGGCTGAAAATGTGCCTAATTTTCTTTTCTGGTATAGGACTAATGACATTTCTTTAAAGGCAATTTGCTATTGAAAGATCCCATACACTTATTCTGCAAAGCTCCATCTCTTCACATTGACTACCTTGTAAAAGTATGTCGGCAAACATCTTACAAACCCCATGGGAAAATGATGGGGTCAAAAAAACTACCCTGTGGAGTTTTTGCCCCCAGTAGCGCTATGGAGTAACATTTTTCACAAATGGGCCCCTCTTTTGTTGGTACTTTGTGTATTAACACAATTCTGGACACATATGTATATCCATCCCCACCTCTTCCTCCATGTGTGATAACTGTGCTGTGATACTTGGCCGTTGGGTCGGTCAAGTGCTGACAGCAGGTGCAGGAAAACGAGGAGCAGCAGCCCCTAAACCCATCACCTCTCTGGATGCAAAGCACATTTGTCTGGTTTGTATCTGTAGATGCAGAGGCCTGAAAAGAAAACTGAAGGTTGTGACACAGGCAAGATAGAGAATATGAATAGTGCCGTTTGAGAATGTATTTATTTTTCCCAGAAAAAAAAAAAGAAAAGTTGTTGCATCATCGGCAGTATGTGTACTCCTGTAACTACAGTGGCAGTGAAATCTCTACATTACGGGATACTATACAGTATATGTGTGAGCTCGAAGAAAAATGCACCGGCTTTAGATAAAAGTGTCGGCTTTTTGAGATCAAGATCAAGTCAAAATAACATGAAAGTAGGTTTTTGGGAAAAAGAAATTGCCATATAAGCGTTTAATGAATCCTCCCCACATTGTCCATACATGGTTATTATCCTTGTGCAGAAATGACTGCTCTCCATTTTCCAACGATTTTCTGTCCACGTTGGTGCATAACACGGCTTCCATTATCTGCTGAAACTCAAGAGCTCGACCATAAACGACAAATTCACCGATCAATGCGGTAATTTCATACAGGCATATACAAGGGGTTACAAATGGGGTTACAGAGAGGGATGTGTGTGTGTGTGTGTGTGTGTGTGGGGGGGGCAATGTTACATTTTATCCCCAAGACACGCCATGAAAGCAGACAGGACCTGTCTGGCGGCGTATGGTTTTACTAGGAAAATGGACAACTGGACGCTTTTATCTGCTGGCTTTGATGTTGAGGTGAGGAGGCTGATGGAGGTTCAAGGACAATTGCAACGCCTTGGGAGAGCGGGGGCCAAGGAGGGGTGGGGCTGATGCATGGGATAGATTGGAGCGAGGGGAGAAGGAATGTGAACATATGCTAGAGAAGTGAGCAAAGACAGAATGAGATGAAAGAAAAAAGGGAGTGAGAAAGGAAAAGCAACCGTTCTTTAAACATTTACCTGTGCCTGGCTATGCTGAGGGGAGAAACGGCTGTTTGATTCCATTACACTTCTATTACAGCTGTAGTTAATGGCTGTGTCACAGTCTATTAACTGCATTCATCTTTGCCTCTGATATATAACAGGACATCAGCGTTGAACAAAGACAGATGAATGTGGCTCCCTGTTTTGCCAATTACAACTCATACCTTATTTCCTTGCACAGGATGAGGTAGACACACGCACGCGTACACAGGACATTGACCACAAACACAACGGAAACACATGTTGCATACATTCTAATCTACTGTACAATGTACCAAAAAAAAAAAAAAAAACAGTACAGACATTCATCTTTTGGTTTCCACATTAACGTAGCAGTGACAGCCAGTAGTCTGGTGCGATAAATGGGAACAGAGAGAGATGGTTTAATCTAAATACCTCAGTATCTGAGATCAGTACACATGACAGTTCGCATATATTCAGCTGACAGACGACAAACAGCAGGAAAGATGTACACAAGGGAGTGTGAGCTTCTGTGTGTATACACATTTAGCTGCAACTTCATTCAGACGCCTGCTTTTATCTGACTGTTCTGAATGACCGATATGTTAAACATTGCAAGCTAATTTATTTATGTGTTGAAAAGATGTAGGAAACAGGGATGCAGTATAGATCACATGCTTTTACTTTATTCAAGCACTGAAACCTTATTTATTCTCATGTGCTAATATTGTAGGTAAATGCCAATCCACCAAAATAAGTAATGTTAATCATAATTTAATAACAGTAATAGATCAAATATGTAATTTCTCTGCGCTGCAATAATTTTAAGATAGGGAGTCTACCCACAAGTCTAACAAGAAAGAGAAACATCTATACAGACTGAGGATAAACTACTAATTTGACTGCAAATGAGCTTAGTTACTAAAAGGCATGGGTTTGTATGAGATTCCGACAGCAAAAATTAGGGCTACACAATTAATCGCAATTGTATTGAAAAATGGACTAGTGCAATATCTAAATCCAAGGGGGGAACAATATTTGTTAATGGCAAAATATGTGTCAAACCATTCAGAATTAAGTATTGTGGTGCTGAAGCAATGTCCCGGCGAACAAATTGTATCCTACAGACTAAAGAAAAAAATTAATTTGGTATAGATTCCTCGCAAAAAAAAAATATATAATCATTTTCATTTCTTTCAATGTTAATTTTCAATGAAAACAATCATTCTTCCAATATTGTGAATCATACCACAATCTCATTATCAGTCAAAATTATCACAATTATATATTTTCCTCATATCGTGCAGCCGTATGTAAGTTATTATTTTTGAAATATCTGGGTAAAAAAAAAACGTTTCCCATTGAATACAATGCATTTTATTTTGAAAAACACTGCACACCTGCAGGTACAGGGATTTCTGAACTGCACTTTCTGTCCTTGAAGACAAAAAAACAGCTCTTACTGCAGGAACGATGTGGCGGAAAATGTTAGTGGTTTAAAAACTGACTTTTTAAAACCTTGAAACCCGTAACCGGCCCATGTCTAGTTACAAATCCTAGTAACAACGAGGCAAGTGTACATGTTTTATGTTTAACGTGTCTCTGCAGCTTGAACACTAAGTGACATCCAGTTCACAATCACACACCGAGCAACGAAAAGTCCCAGTGTGACAAATTGCTTATTGCTATGGTAATACTGCAAAATTTCAGTTTCAGTTATTAAATACACTTGTGTGAAATTACTCAGCACTGTATTTTACAGTCTGCCATTTTAGTGCCATTAAAAAATTCTACAAAGGTATGAATAAAGTACATAGCATAATACACTACTGTTTATTAGATGAGTGATGACGTAAAAGGACAATAATCTTTAAATGTCTAAGATCTCATTTTACTGCACAATATAGATATCTTACTATTGTACAGGGACTATAGTCAATCTGTGAAAAGGAGAGAGATTCAGGACACAGCCTTAATGTAGGCTAAATTTCCAACATGGTATTGAAAAACTACAACTCTGTGCATCTTTTTTCGCTGATGCTAAAACATCCAACCTGCAGTAAATCTGGTAGGGGGGCTCTTGGACTGTCAGCAGCAGTGTGCACATATCTGTATTTGTATAAGACAAAGGCAGACATTGATAAAGAGCTCCTTCTACGTTAATTTCATAAAGGGATTCTACATGGTCTCAGCAGTGCCTTCAAATGAGCCGCTCTGAGATGAAGCTCTCGTTGCTGCTCTACTCCCTGCTGGCTCTCGCTACCCAGCATTAACCTATTTAGGGCAGCTTTTAGGCATCTCCATCGCTCCTATACAATTTCACAATTTATGAAGCCTAATCAATACAGAGTGGAGCCCCTACATGAAAAATGGTTCAGTGGAAACTGCACAACAAAGAGAGGCACCCTTTCCCTTCAAGAGATACCACTTTCCAAATTCACAGAACCTAATACACAATGGGAGAGCCCAGACCCCACAATAAGACCACAGTGCCCAGAGGTTAATACCCTGTTAGAGCAGATTTATTTTACCCACTCTCTCTCCTGCCTTCATCTACACCCCTGTCATAAAGCTTTATCAAAAGCTAATTATGCTTAAAAACAATGAAATAACTCATAGGACGGCGGCCTGTACAGCGCTTAATGTATAAGCCTCTTGGCAAGAGTACCCCGCACAAATGATATTGTCACTTACCTCTTAATTAAGACAAGTTTGCAGGCACTCTTTGGTTCATTTTAATTTGTATTAATTCTCTGTCAGCCCTCGTTATAGACATTAATGAACTGCATCCGGAAGCAAAACAAGGCTTTTGACCTGAGCAGGAGTTAGAATAAATCTCTCTATCATTTTAGCGTTGGCTGTGGGCAGACAAAAAACAGAGGGAGGTATGGGAGAGGAATTTAAAGAAGCTGGCAAAGTTTTTAACACATATTTAAAAGTCTGTGCTAAATACTTTATGCCATTCAGTACCGATCCAAAGAACAGAATAAAGCAGAATTCAAAAGACAACTTGGGTTGCATATTGCAGTGCAATTGTACTGACCTAGCCTGATAACAGACCTTTTAACAGGTGACATTTTGACATCACATTAGGAAAAAACAGGTGTAAATATAAATAATTAAGGCTGTATTCTATTTAGTCACACAGACATGGTTTACTGGGACACTTTAATATACATAGTGTTATTAGCAACACCTGGGACTTTCCAACAACAAGTCAAACTGTGCTGTAAAAAAAGTCAGACTGAAATGCTATTTTATTTCACTTTATGCACCAAAAGGATCGCTTAACAAATTGTGCCAGGTTTGCACCGGCTGCTTGTAAATCCATTAAGTTTGTGTGTTAGGCCCTTCTAAAGTTTAGAGTATAGGTTCTAGCTCAGGGTAGTGATTACCAAATCTGGTTACATCATTAGAATTTTAGATAGCAGAAAGATTTTAGTAGTAAAAATCGGCACTGCAGCAGCACAAGGCGGAAAATGGCTGGAAAATGACAGTTTAAAAGGGGCCAAACGATAAACAGAACTGTCATTACTTTGTAAGACATGTTTACCTACATAACCGAAAGAAATGTACTTTAAAGTTAGTAGAAAGCCTAGTCATGCTGTGAAGAATGCAATTTGAGAAATAGTGTTATTTTCGTGACTTGCAAATTCAAAATCTCAGTTTGTATCATAATTAAAAAAGCCTTTTGTGTCAGGTCAGGTGTGTTTAACATTACAATTTATTTTACTCTTTACTTTAATCCGTCAAATCTACTAGCAAGCAAACTTTAGTTTTTTCAGTTTGCTTATTCAGTTACTTAACTTATCTACTACTGTTCTTAACAGTAACATTAGTCTCACTTTGCCAGCCCATCCACACACTGCGAACCGGAGGGGTGTCTGGCTATTCCACTTAGCAATCCGGGATGGGAGAAAAACATGCTCTGTTTATTGGCATTTCTCTTAACCAATCACAATTGTCGAGGGCAGTTGCTAAGATCCGCACAGTGCCGCTCCAAATAACCATGCGAGAGAAAACTCAGATTGACAGACAGAATAGCTAGCCCTTTCCATTTAACATCTAGAGATGTGAGGAGCAGGTAACCACAGTCCTCATAAATCAGAGTTTGAAATTCCAACAAAAAAACACGAAAGGAAATGGAAAATACATGTATCCGGCTGAATTTCCAGCGGCACTGGTACAATCCCGGAAGTCAAATGTTTTAACCTGGTATTTTATGGTCCACATATTCAGTAACAACTTAATTTAAGCATATGTTTCTGATTATTAAATATTTACATTAGAAAGAGAAGTTAAACCTTCTGAGCAGGTGATGGAACAAGCTCCAAGTAAAGACCATGGTTCCATTGAAACAACTGTGACGTCTTTGCTTTACAAAAAGCTACAGATATAAATTAAACACAGAAGAGAGATATCAATTTCCCCAACCACATTCATTAAAGATATACAATAACCTGCTGTTTTGCTCTTACTGTGCTGTCACAATTTCCACCTATGCCTACCGCACTTAACTTTAAGGGATCTATTATAAGAAAGCCAAATCTCTAATGTATAAGAGAAGGTCATGGATAATGTCCACTGCAGAAACTCTGCATCATAACACTGATTCTAAGAGAATTAATGGGCAGCGATTGGCTAATGAGGCTGAAACTGCACCATTCCAGTCAATTTAACCAAACAGTCTGCCCTCAGTTGGCATTTTGATCACGTAAATTACAAAATATCCCTCTTGCTACTCGTCATGCATCCTCCAAAGCTCAAGGTTTTCACTGTGAAGTTCACTGGACAGTAACTGCTATTTCATCAGTAGAACCTGTGCACCTAACCGAGACACACCTCGCCATGCTCAATCCTCCAGTGTTCACAGTTGTCTTTCTAGGAGCCATATCGGCAGTTATGGCCGCTCTAGGAAGACGGACTTATTGTTAAATGATCCATTCATTCTATGTGGCTCCGTTGGCTCGTTCAGAGAAACTGGTCAGTGGAGAGTTGCTAATCTGCCATGCTGTCTGTGTGTGTAGGGCTGTAACAGCATTGACTGAATGTTAATTGCATTCCCTACACAGCAACCTACCTACTGGTCTAATTGTCTGACTGCTGGACTGACTGACCACCTGTCTGAACACCTGATTGTGGCTGTCTGACTGCATCAATATCCAATTTCCGAAATACGCCAGTTTGCTTGACTCCCTGAACGCCAGAACATTTGAACACCTGACTGTGCACGCCCGTCTCTCTTCCTGTCTGTCAATAGCTGTCTTACCTTTGAGAGTGAGTGACTCGCACACGATCGCACCGAGTGATGTGAAAGGGAGATGAAAGAGACATCCAATATTGACAGCGGTTTTTATTTTTTGGAAAATGATCACAACCTGCCATCACCCATCAAATGAGGAAAATGAAACGGTACAAAGTAGAGTAAAATCTGAATCTGGTCGAGCTTCTCTGTAAACACCTAATGATGTGTTATTCACTGCAAATAATTACTTCCAAACTTTGTCCTTCAACTCAAGTTATTAGCTACTTTAAGTGTACTGCGGGAATGACTGGACATTCAAGGTGAAAAGCTCAGCGCCACTGTGATAATCAGAGCGAGGGAAACGGGCCACAGCCAGCGCCGAAATGATCTCTCGCCAAGGGAAAAAAATTGCATGTGGTGCATTATTATTATTTTATGTCAAATGCTTTGTAAAGCATTTATTGCAGCAAGAGGCAATAGCAGATATATTTCTCACTGGGATAATGTGCACCAGAGCTTCTTCCTCTGAAAGTCTCTATAAATATTCAGACCCACGGTCCAGGGGTCGTGTTGGGCGAAAGGAAAGCACTGGTTATTCAAACAGTGTTTTTGCTGGCGTGTTGCAAAAGGTTGATATAGGTCATGTTGACTGAATGACCCCACACCCTGCCTCTTTTCTTCTGTACATAATATTTAAAAGTATCCTCTATTTTACTGTCCCTTTTTTTATCTAGCTCAACATTTTTTTCTCATGATTGTTCCCCATTTACCTGCATTTTTCCTTTCCTGTCATCCATCCATCCATCCATCCATCCAACCTACCTCTGCATCTCTTTAGGAGACAATACTCACACAAACCAAAACCACATTGAAACGTAAATTATCCCCCTGTACACCACCGTGCTCAGAGCCCTGGTTCCTGTCTTTATGCTAAGCTAAGCCCCTGCTGGCCTTATGTTTACTGTACAGGCATGAACATAAACTCCCAGCAACAAGGCAAATAAGTGTATTTTCCAAAATGTTGATAAGATAATTCTATTAATTTTGTTGGCCTATTTTAAGAGTTTTGGCCATAACTTCTATTTGACATGATAACTTACCAAAGTAATAGATGAGATCTGGGACAAGGCTGTATTGCTAGAGTTCACACACGCAAACAATTCAGCCAATTTATCTATCTAGAAATAACACAAAATATATCCAGAAAGGTTGGTAATAATCCATCATGGCAAAGTAATGCTATGTGCGTACACAATTAAGCATTTATCTTTCTAATGTTAAGTTTAGACAACCTAAGGTTTATTTAAAGGAACAGTTAAATAGACTTTTTACATTTAAAGCTTCAATAAAGGTTATCAAATCTAGCTTCGAGTTTGTTACAATCCACATACAGTTTGTTGAATTAGATGTAAAAATATGCTTTCTCTCTCTGCCATTGCTGGCCTTTTTGTGAGAGCCCATGCTCAGCGCAGCTCGCTCTTCGGAGGCAGACCATTAAATCAGCATCTGAGTGATGAATATTGATTTACAATTTGAATGTCAACATTATGAATGAAGCTTCGAACTATTTGGTACATCCCTATCTTAGTTTAACATTTAACTTATAAGTTACCTGTTAAAAAGTAATCCAAAACTCAGCAAGAAGGCAAATACATTTTTCAAAAAAAAAGTCAATTCCATCCATCACATTTTCTCTTTCTCCCTGCTTTAATACTTATTTTACTTTCCTCTGTCCTTGTTCACACATTTGGATGGATTCACTCCCTCCAAGAAAGTATTTTTCAGGCAGCAATGTGCAAAAATAATGAAGGTCCACGTCACTCAAAAAGCACCGCATTTATCCAATATTAAGTTTGATACTAATAGTATTAAACTGATATCAAAAGTTTTGTAAGTCACAACATGATGCTCAGTTTGATGCCATGTTCAGATTCCCAGAATCTGCTTCTGAACGTATATCCCACCTTCTATTCCTCCCTACCTTTGTCCCTCACTCAACTTTTTTTTCATCTCCTCTATCTCCATTCTGAAAGCCTCAGCCCGTTCAATTAGCCATCTGCTAGCCTGGCCGGCAGCAGCAGAAGCAGTGTAACCAGCCACTTTGGTAGTGCGACCCCCGGGGATCAGGACAGGTGAGTGGGTCGCAATCAGCCACTTTGATTACTCCCTCAACCACTGCAGAGCAACCAATTTACCACAGGGTTACCACTGAACCCATTAACCTGTTAGCGTGCACAGCCACCCACGAGGAAATTGGAAGCTGGAGGAAGGATGCAACGTGGCGTTTTCTAATGGAAATAATGTCATGTGTGCCCTTTAGGTAGAGCAAAATAAGATCTAAAAGTGGTGTATGTGTATGGGACTCCATGGTTGCCTGTGCTACAGACAAAGTTTTAATCAGGAACATAAGAGAGGGACTACTGGCACTTCAGGCTCTTTGTCTCAGATCCTCACATTTTAATTAAGTTTCTGTTCACTGATAAGTGTTTTTTGTAATCCAAACTCATTAGATGATAGTCTCTTTTCAGTGCATTGGGAAATACATTAAGCCATATGGACTGTATCTCAAACATGCATCAGTGTTTACCTCGGAGTTTGTGATAGCACGGTCAGCAGGAACAGGCAGCAATTAGCTGCTAGTATGCCCCACTGATTATGCTGTTAATTGTTTTTTTTCCCCCTGCACCTTTTTCCTAAACATGTTTTTTCACCAGTGGGGATTATTTGAATGTTCTCTGCTAATATTATTGTAAGTCAGTTCACAAGTTTATATTCCTCTCCCCCCTTACAGATGTATTGCTGTTGCTAGATGCATGAATGTTGAGTGGTTAGTGAACGAGACACGATCACGCATGTGAAACAGGAGAAGAGTTGGCTGTCAAGTGGTTGAACTATGCTCACGGCTCATGGCAGCGACAGCTTGCTGTTCTGTGCCTGAGCTGGAGTCCACAACCCAGCATAACTACCTTCACTGAAAATGGCTGTATGTTCAGTACTCACCTGCTGATGTAAGTAGTGTTCACAGACGGCAGATCCCGTTTTCGTGTGAAGTGATTTCCACCCAGGGACATCCAGGCAAAGTAGCCTGGCTAACTTCCGAAGCTGAAAGCACGACAATATTAAAGACCAACATTAACCAAATGGTGTTGCAATGATAATGTAGTTATTACTAAAGGAGAATCGTACAGGGCAGACTGTTATAGCTTGCATGGGTATAGTAAAATAGTAGCAATATACACCACCCTGGTATAAAATATCCATCAGGAGTCAGAAATAGCACACATTAGGGTGTCAAGCCGACCGCCCTGTAAATCCATGCAATGATGCAAAAAGAAGAGAAAACAAAGACTTTTCATGCCATTTGCCTGCTATAATGCTAGGAATTATGGAGCTACTGTGAACAATTTCCGCTCTACTTTGGAGTCAATTCCACTAGGCTACACTCCAATGGGATAAATGAGACCACAGGAGGAAAGGATGTGTGAATAGGGATGGATGAAAGAAGGGATGGATCTGTTAGTAGCAACAGACTTTCCTCAGATCAATGCAGTGTGAGATTTCTTTAAATACCAGATTAGTTAAAAATATACACTCTTTCTACAGTTCTAACAAGGTCCTGGAGCTATGCAATACGCATAGCTGTTTGAGGACTATAACGTTGTGGTGCACGTTAAGTGTTCAAAGCAGCAAACAGTGGTTTGTTTGGAGTAACTGTAGGAAGAACTGGAAAGTCTGTGAGCAGTGAGGGTAAGAGATGGAAAAGACAAAGAAAACAGCACCACCCTCAGAAACTCCAACTCACACAGCAACTTCTACAAACTGGCAAAGAGTGAGTGAGTGAAAAAGCGTTGATTAATTACCTGCAGGGCTGATGAGGAAAGTGGGAACAGGTGTGTAGATGGGCGGGGCTATCACATGAGACTGAGGGCATCGGGTGGACGGAAGGCCAATGGCAGTCAATGGGCCGGGCGAATATGAAATGTGACTAGAGAGGAGGGACAGAGAGACAGACAGTTACGTTTCAAGTCAAACTAACTCAAACTGTTAAAGGATGACAGATGTGGGCAGGGGTGGACTGGGTCAAAAATG